>NC_069000.1:13997382-14009990 GCF_001194135.2 Octopus bimaculoides
TGAGTCAATTTCAACAAAACGAAAAAATAACGTTAGTAAAATTAATTAAAGATTAATTAGCTACTTCTGAAATAAGAAATATAGTATAGATAATATTTTTTTTCAGAACACTCCAAAAATATAATAGTGCAAAGAAAATTCAAACTTACCGCCAGGTTATTCCGACATTTCAGCTGGCTAACTCAGGAATTATGGGATTGCTCTTGTTTGGGTCAAAAAGTAGAACGAGGCTAGCAACAATTGTACACAAAGAGGGAGAGGGGAGGGGTGTCAGGTGGTCTTCTCAAAGCAGACGAACGAGTCAGTGAGAGAGGGGGAAGGGGAGGCAGAATATTTCGAAAACACCTGGACGGAGTTTCTTTGAAAAAAAATGAATATTTTATCGAATTTTCCGATGATATAGATAAAAAAATCACAGAGCATGCAACGCATACTTTGCATGCCTGAGAGTGCACGCCTCTGATAGACGGAAATAGTAAAATGCAAGACTGAATGGATTGTTGTATGTGGTTATATTTCTCTACATTCTAAGTCCACATTTCATTCTTCTGGTAGTGATGATATGAATATCAATTGCGTGCTAGGATAAATTATGGGCCACACACATACTGAGAGAAACTACCTAGGGTGGGCAGTAGGTGTTAATAAAATAAACTGTTATCAAAAGGCCATGTTATAAAAAAATAGGTAAAGATACCTTGACAATGAAAAATATTTGCTTATGTGCTTATACTATTCTATGTATTAGTATATCTATATCTACATGCACAAACATATATACATGCATATCCGTAAGCATGGATGTGTGCGTGTGTGTGTGTGTGTGTGTGTCTGTGCAAATATATGTATGTATGTGTGGTGCGATGTAAAGGCACCCGTGTGGTGGTAAAAGCACCCAGCATACTCTGTAAAGTGATTGATGTAAGGAAGGGCCTCCAGCCATAGAAACCATGCCGAATCAGACTGGAGTCCAGTGCAGCTGTCTAGCTTACCAGCTCTGGTCAAATTGCCCAACCCATACCAGCATGGACAACAGATGCTAAATGATGATGATGATGATGATGATGTATTTAGATATATATGTATTCATATACATATGTGTATGTATATATATATATATATATATATATGTATTCATGTACGTCAAATCGTCCAACCCATGCTAGCATGGAAAGCGGACATTAAACGATGATGATGTGTATATATATATATATATATATATATATATATATATATATATATATATATATATATATATGTATGTATGTATGTGTGTGTATATGTGTGTTTGTAAACGTTTTTTTTTTTAAGTTAAGTTATAATAGAAAAGAATAACATTAAACCTGAAGAATTGCTTTGTTTTAATGGATTATACATTTATTAAACTTTTACAAGTAGAGACAAAGGTTTTGAAGTTTCAGCCTGTTAGCCTTCATTGGACTACACACACACAGACGAACAGACAGACAGACAGACAGATAAATTTATATATATATATGTATGTATGTGTATATATATATATATATATATATATAGAGAGAGAGAGAGAGAGAGAGAGAGAGAAGCAGACAGACAGATAGATAAATAGATAGATACACGTACATACACCCACATATACAAACATTTAATTAAGTTAAAGGTGATATACTTAATGCCGTACACAAATTCTTGACTCATCGATATTTCTCGCTGAGATTGCTAAAGGAAACAAAAACCTAGTAGCAATTGTTAGCGACTCTCAAGGAGAAAGGGAAATAATTTCAAAGAAGTTAATTTACATGCTTGGAGTTAATCTACCAATTTTTAACTACATGCTTAGAGAGAAAAGAATTTGCTTAATTAAAAATAAGACAGAGCTAAGAAAACTAATTAAGTGAATTAATTTATATACATTTAGTCGGAGCAGGAAGAAAATATTTGTAAGTAAAATACATGATTTTTACTAGTTGTTGCAGTTATTGACCCATCCTATGATCAAAAGCACTCCAGCTGAGGCCATCTCATCTTTCTGTGTATCTAGGATTATATTGGTTAATGTAATGTATAACTTCAACATGAATATATTTAATAGTTAGATGTACAAAGTGTTATTGCTATCACATATTTTTTCAGATATGTGTGAGAGAGAAAAAGAATGATGGTAAGTGTACCTGAAAGAGAGACAAGCTTAATGCCTAATTACATGTTCAACCATCTCTGAAAAATAGTTAGAATCAAAGCTATTTTTTTATTCTTTTACTTGTTTCAGTCATTTGACTGCAGCCATGCTGGAATGTGACTCGGCTTTTCGTCTGATGTCACTTTGTCCAACATCACTTCGTCCTGATTTTTTTGTCCAATGACTTTTTGTCCAATTTTAAATAAACTCTTTAGAAAACAAGGTGAACATTGAAATCAAATAATCATTGAGAATTTTATTGATAGGATTTGTCGTTGGACAAAAAAATTATCAGACAAGAAGACGTCGGACCAAAAGACATGGATGAAAAGACATTTGACGAAGTGACGTCGGACGAAAAGACATAGCACCATCCTATGGATTACTTTGCAAAGGCTGGAGTAGTTTGAATAGGAAATGATGTCCTATTTGCCGGACATTGCCCCATCTGATCATCATTTATTCCGCATTATTGGACGGAAAAAATATGAATTCTGTAGATAAGGTCAGAACAGTACTGGAGGAGTATCTTTGTCACAGAAAAGTGAATTTTGGAAGAGGGGCCTTGCAAGTCTACGAGATAGATGGAAGAGCATTTTAGAAAATGAAGGAGAGTATATTTTGGATTAAAAAAGAACTTTGTTTATTTTAATTTTGAAGAATAAAAGAAGTATAAAAAGTCACATTATTTATGGGACGACCCAATACTTTGACACAAGTGTCCATTCACTCTTTCAGTAAATAGTTAAGATAAGGTAAATAAATAAATGATTACTTGATGTCTTCATTGTTCAAAAAACAAATAATTAAACCTGTAGCTGTAATTGTCTCATTATGGATTTATCATTCAATGTCAGAACACTTGTTTTGATAAACTGGTGATTTATTAATCCCAGCCATGACACAGAGCAAGTTTGTAACTATCATAAAATAATGTCAGAGCTTAAGAGCAAAACATTCTCTTATGTTCTGTTGCTTTGTCTAACTAGAAAAATCCTCAATGATAAGCAAAACTAATTTGTCTCTGGTCTGTAATGTAATTTCAATTTTATCATTGCTATTATTACTAGTGACAATAATTATCATTCTCTTTATCATAATTAGTTCTGTTTAACCCTACTAATCCTAACTTTCCTTCTACTATGACACAGACTTCCCGTTTTAAAGTGGTCTGAATTAAATCTTTCTTTAGAATTTTATGTCAGTTTGTTCCAAATACCAGGCTTAATAATCCTTTCTACTAAAGGCACAAGGCCTGAAATTTTGTTGGGGATGGGGACTAGTCGATTACAATGACCCCAGTATTTCACTGGTACTTAATGGATGTTAAATGTTGTTGATGATATTACTTAATGAAACAGTACAGTATGTTTAACAGAATGTTTGACAGTATGTTTGACAGTATGTTTGACAGTATGTTTGACAGAATTAAGACCAATTGTTTATTGCATTAGATTCCTCCAGTTTTGACAAGGGGTGAGGACTTTTTTCTTTTTTTTTTTGTATTTATTCAATGCTTAGAAATTTCAAGAAGTTTTCTTACCTTTATAGATGCGTCCTAACCCACGAAAGTCCATCTGGTCAGAGCAGTTGAAAACAACAACATATTTTCCTAAACATCTTCCCATGTCTTTTGTTGTTTCTGTTTTTCCAGTGCCAGCAGGACCAGCAGGAGCTCCACCCATTGACATGCCAAGAGCCTGAGCCAATGTGATGTAGCATCTTTATTAACAAAAACAATTATTACATGGATAAGTAAATAACAAACAAAAAAACAGACAAACAAGGAATTGCATGTGAAAGTGGAATATAGTTGGGATTTGCCTAAACTGTACTTGAGGGCTATATAGGTGGCACTGCATCGATTACGATAACAAGCATTCCAGTTGATTCAATCAACAGAATAGCCTGCTCATGAAATTAATGTGCAAGTGGCTGAGTACTCCACAAGCATGCATACCATTAAAGTAGTTCTCAGGGAGATTCAGCGTGCCACAGAATGTGACAAGGCCGGTCTCTTTGAAATAATGGTACAACTCGTCTTTGGACCAGAGCAACATGAAATAAAGTATCTTACTCAAAGATACAACATGCAGCTAGGAATTGAACTCACGACTTTATAATTGTGAGCTGAATACCCCTAACCACTAAGCCATATGCCTTCACTCTGGAGTGCTATTAGAAACAGAGCAATGGGTTGTAATATGTAGTGACTTTAATAGAGTGTATTAGCATTAGTGTGGAGGCATAGGATTGCGGTTTCGATTCCCAGACCGGGCGTTGTGAGTGTTTATTGAGCAAAAACACCTAAAGCTCCAGGAGGCTCCGGCAGGGGATGGTGGCGAACCCTGCTGTACTCTTCCACCACAACTTTCTCTCACTCTTACTTCCTGTTTCTGTTGTGCCTATAATTCAAAGGGTCAGCCTTGTCACACTGTGTCATGCTGAATATCCCCGAGAACTACGTTAAGGGTACACGTGTCTGTGGAGTGCTCAGCCACATGCACGTTAATTTCACGAGCAGGCTGTTTCGTTGATCAGATCAACTGGAACCCTCGGCATCGTAAGCGACGGAGTGCCAACAACATTAGCATTAGTCTAAAGAGAGGTAGATAGGGGACATAACCCTGCTCATACTAGATAATATGGATAACTGGAAAGGTTTGTATGGTACATGCCTAACACCTTGCTGTACTCAAAAAGACCCATACTCCACAGCAGAAGTGTTAAGACCTCTGGTGGTGTAAGGCACTCGTGGTGGTGCCACATAAAAGCACCTGTGCAGTGCCATGTAAAAGTGCCTCTGTGACTCCACATAAAAGCACCAGTGTAGTGTGATGTAACAGCACCCAGAACACTCTGTAAAGTGGTTGGTGTTAGGAAGGGCATCCAGCCATAGAAACTATGCCAAATCAGACTGGAGTCTGGTGCAGCTCCCCAGCTTGCCAGTTCTGGTTAAACCCCTGACCCATGTCAGCATGGATGTTAAATGATGATGCTGATGATGATGATGATGCTCATCTGAGTAGAAAAGATTGCTCAGGAAGAAAGATTCCTGATAAAGACACACAGTGTGTGTAATGAGAAGAGATAGTTTACTATATCACTCCAAGAGAATTACCATGATCAGAGAAGCAACAGAAGTAGGAAATATAAGGACAATTCAGTACAGATGTCAGCTGGATGGTGAGTGAGTCAATAGTTATAGTACTTGGTAGATGAAATGTTAGATTGCAGCAAGATAGCTGACATTTTTTTAAGTAATCCTGAAACTGTACACACACACAGACACACACAGACACAGACACACATACACACATGTATGCATGCATATGAGTGTGTGTGTACATTTGTACATGTTCTCAAACATTTTTTAGTAGTACTGTAATATGGAGAGTAACTGCACTGTTATAGTTGGTAGTTGTTTGAAACTAAAGTATTTTCTTACATTGAAGAGGGGAAAAAGGAAACACTTCCTGAGAGAGGAGAGTCTTACCATATTTACTTGTGTATATTGTGGGAAATTTAATACAAAGCATTAAAGTCAAAAAATGATATTGGTTATGTAGCAAACGTATAAATGAAGTCCATAAATAAATGAAAAATATATTGTTGGCTTTTAGGTACTAAAAGTTAGGATCACATATTCTAGATCACATTGTGGATAGACATTGGAGATAGACAGACAAAGCCTTGAAAATGAAGGTCAATAATAGAAGAATAAAGAGTGGTGAGCTGAACGCCCCTGACTAATGTAGTGACTTCATGCTTTTTTATCTTCATTGCTGGATCCTAAGGAAAGAGCAGTATCTAAGACCTTTGCAGGGCCTTTCTAGCCCAATGAGATTTATGCCATTAATGTTTGTTTTAAGCCTCCATATGTCAACACCTGTGGGAAAGATATGAGCAAGGAAAGAATTCCAGAGGGATGATGTTTTGAGAAGGAAGGACTGGATGTAGTGATTAGTGTAAAGCCTGCCAGGTTGAACACAACGAGGGTGATGAGAGGAGGAGAGACAAGTGGGGTGGGAGTGCCTGAGTGGAGGCAGCACAAATGCAGCCAGCTCCAAGGAGTAAAGACTATTATAGTAGAGATAGAAAAGATAGAGAGGGAAAACAGCATGCTTGTGGGCCAGAAACCAGAGCATGTCTTTAAGTGACTTTATGCTAATCAGTCAGAGGATGGTGTTCCTGCTAACTACCTAACAATAAATTTATGCATTTATGGATGTGACTGAAGTAAAATTTAAAGAAATAATTGAACAAGTGACCTGTCAGTCAGTGGTGTTATGACCAGTCGTTCTGTGCAGCCAAGGAATTCATTCTGATAAGTGAAGTTGACATTTGTAATTGATATCATACATTTGTCTTGGTCTTCTATGAAGTAAAAACGTGACTGTTTTAACCATTCAAAGTCTGTTGGACTTCTTACATTTGTATGACACTGAAAAAGAACAAAAATACATTAATATGTGAATGTACATAGTATAATCATCATCTCATCATAAATTTAACATCCACTTTTCCATGCTTGCATGGGTCTGATGGAATTCATTGGGGCACAAGATGGCAAGCTGGCAGAAACATTAGCACGTGGGGCAAAATGCTTAGTGGTATTTCATCTGTCTTTACACTCTGAGTTCAATTTCCACCAAGGTTAACTTTGCCTTTCGTCCTTTCAGGGTTGATAAATTAAGTACCAGTGTAAAAATCATTCAGTTCACTCTGTGGTGGGGTTGGTGTTAGGAAGGGCATTCAGCCATAAAAACCATGCCAAAACAGACACAGAGTTTCTGCCTGGCCAGCTCCTGTCAAACCATCCAACCATGCCGTATGGAAGGCGGATGTTAAACAATGATGATGATGATATCTGACTCAAATATTCTGCCTGTTTTATATTCAAACTGATTAGATCCAGCCTCTCACACCTGCCCCAAAATGTCATTCTACAAATCAACAATCACGTCATAGAAATGTTGAAGCTCAGAAACAATGCATGATTAATTCAAAATAATGTGTATAAATAAGTATTACATTTAACAGAGTAAAAACTAAAGGGTTAAGGAACAGCTTGAAAAGTTGGTGGAAATTACTGGTAATAATATATTAATAATTTGGAATGTTTTGTGGAAATTACTAACCAGTTCATCAAAAATATCTCTCTGGTGGACATGTATTGTGATCAGGGTTTCATACTTGGTTCGGTCCATTTTGTTCAGATCTGCAGTGGTTTGGGTGATGAGGGTATTCAGAAGCTTCAAAAATGATTGGTTCGCTTGCTGCATTGGTTTTCGCTTACGGTCACTACGTGCATCTGTCAATGCAATTGTTGCATCTCTTGTCCATAATAACTGTATCCCAAGTATTCCAACCTTGAAATATTGCAGTAGAGATTTATGTTTTCATAGATGAAGATATATGGCAATAACATTATCACAAATGCATATATAGACCAAAAAAAATGCAAAGACATTGTCCTTAAAAGACACAGAAATCACTATGAAAGTTCCAGAAATGTAACTTTTTGGAAATTCACATTCACGGATATTTTTGATAAAGGACAAAGTTGTTCAACTTAAGAAAAATTGTGATTTGTATAACAGAATCTCAATTACTTACTTGTGCTGGAAATGAATTGAGGAACTCCAATAGTTTAAAATTTGATTCTTGTATTGCATTAGCAGCTTTCCTAATGATTCCATGGAGAGACTTTTGTGCCATTTTCATTAATGACATGAGCCAAACTTCTACATTTCCTTCAGCTTTTACTGGTTTGTCTAACTAAAAATATTAGAGGAACAGAAACATATTATAAATGCATGGGTTTATCTGCATTTCCCAATATACTGTATATTTGGAAGTGTTAGAAACACACATACACACACATACATGTATGACTCAACTATTTGGGTTAGCTCTTGGTTGCAGTTTTGAGCATTATGGGAGGAACATCATCAGGACAAGTAGCTTTGTTGGTTTGAAGTGTATGCCTCAAGGTTTATTTTGGTGACCAGATGTACTTTTGCTCTTAGTGTGTGTATATATGCAAGGTGGTGGACCTAAAGAGGTGGAAAGAATTAGAGAAGATTTGCTGAGAGTGTGCACAGATTATAGAATTCTCTAATCTTTTAGTGCATCCACTTGTGGTTTAGTTGTGCTATAAACTGTATGTATGAAATTTTTCCCCTCCATTTCTGAATTAGTTGTTCTCATTATGAAAATTGATGTAATGATTGATGATATACATTTATGTGGCTATTCACTGTGTGTGTGTGTGTGTGTCTGCGTGCTTGCATGCAAGTGTGTGTGTGTGTGTGTGTGTGTGTGTGTGTGTGTGAGAGAGAGAGAGAGAGAGATCTGGACTGATTTTGTTATTCATATTTCAGATTAATAAAATATATTACCAATAGCATATTTTAGTAGTTTTATAGATATTTTGTTTTAAGAGAACAAATAAATGTTAAAACATGATGAACCTCTGCGACGGGGAAGGAAAAACAAAACCTGTAATTTAAGCAATCTTTATTCAGTTGAGTGGTTAGTGTATCGGGCTCACAATCATGAGGTATAATCTTTATACTTTACAGCCAATAATTTATTAAATGGTTATGGTTTACCACCAAAAAAAAACAAAAATAATAAATAATAAAACATTGAATTAAAGTTTTCCTGACTATAAATTGTATAATTATGAACAAGGAAGTAAAGCAAAAGCGGACAATGCCCTCCACCCAAAAACAAATCCTTGGCCACCAGTTTGGAATTTACATACATATATTTGCTACATTATCATATACCCGGAAAAGCCCAAACATTATAAGGTGCGGGTATGGCTGTGTGGTAAGAAGCTTGCTTCCCAACCACATAGTTTGAGATTCAGTCCCACTGGATGACAACCTGGGCAAGTTTCATCAAATACCGTTCACAACTTTTTGAGTCATTTTGCACACAGACGGACAAACAGACAAACCAACGCTGATGCAAACATAACCTCCTTCCTTGGTGGAGGTAAAAAATGAATTAATATTATAGCCTTTACTTACTTCCATACATTCTCCTTCACTTGATTCCACAGATAGTATTGTTTCATATTGCTTTTCATGAAATTTCACCAACTTTATGTTATCGAAGACACTGAGAAGATGAGCCTGGATGGTGTGGCAGTCACTGGCTTGACCAAGAATTTCCAATAAGGCTGGATCAGACACAAAGAAAAAGCGAGGGAAAAGCAGCCTCTTTTTCTCTAAATAACTGAAATTGAAAAAGAAAAAAACATCATCATCATTGTTGTCACCATCATCATTTTATTTTTTAATGCCTGTCTACCATGCTTGCATGTCCTTGGATGATCTCATAGGATCAGATGGACCAGAGGACTGCATGTGGCCTCACATTATACATGAATGGGTAGGAGTAATTGATGTAGATTCTGGTCATCGCCCTTTTATTTTTATTCTTTTACATGTTTCAGTCATTTGACTGTGGCCATGCTGGAGCACCACTTTAAAGGGTTTTAGTTAAACAAATTGCATCCAGGACTTATTCTTAGTAAGCCTAGTGCTTAGGCTATTGGTCTTTTTTGCCAAACTGCTAAGTTACAGGGACGTAAACACACCAACACCAGTTGTCAAATGATGGTGGGGGGACAAACACAGACACAAATTACATGGAAAAATGCAAGCAAGAGAAATAATATCCTGAAGATTATAAACCTGGAAAAGAACAGGACAAGTCATTACGTCTAGTAAAGTAAAGAACAAGAAAACATTTGCTTAAAATATTGCAGCTAAGGATAACATTTCAAATAAAATATTTAGATTTAGAAAATATTAACTTTTATTAAAACTAAAAATTCTATTACAAGTTATTATTTGTTACTTCTATTAAAAATGAAATATAAACTCAATTAAAATATTTTTTGTACTTTAAAAAAATTCATTTTTTTAATTATTAATTAATAATTAGAAATTTGAAAATAGGTTATAAAAAATAATAGTAGTCCAGAATTAGTTAGTACAATAAATATAATAATACAAAAATTAGATATGTATTACAGTAAAATCTACCTATAACAACAAATTCACAGTAAAATTTGCTTGAGTTATTGCCAAATCTTCACATTTTTTAGTTTTGACTCAGTCTATTTTTTATATAATGAATTTGCCTGCCATATATACTATTCTACTTTGCATAAAACTTTAGCTATGTTGGTACTTCTGGTTCTCATTTTTTAAGTATTCTAGTGTGTCAATATTTTAACAAAATGAGGGTACTTTTTTTTTAATTATAATTTTACTTTGTAAATTAAAATCAAATAATTTTTAATATTCAAATTTTATCCTTAGCTGCAATATTTTACGTAAAACTTTCTTGTCCTGTACTTTACCAGATTTATAATCTTAAGAATATTATTTCTCTTGCTTGCATTTTTCCATGTAATCTATTTTTTTTTTTTTTTTAAGTAGTGGGATCATTTTATTCAACTAAAATTTCTTCAAGGTGGCGCTCCAGCATAGCAACAATTTAATGGCTGAAACAAGTAAAAAACAGAAGAGAAAAGACTACCAAACGGCTAAATTATAAATGCCAACATACACTTCAGAGCTTTTCTATTCTATTCTGCATGCAACAAGTTTTATATAAACATTATTATCTAACCATTATATATATATATATATATATATATATATGAAGTAACAAACTGAGGAAAAGAAATCCTTCAAAGTGGACTGACTCCTGTGCAGGTGGCACGTAAAAAACACCATTTTGAGCATGACCATTGCCAGTACCACCGGACTGGCCCTCATGCCGGTGGCACGTAAAAAGCACCCACTACACTCTCGGAGTGGTTGGCATTAGGAAGGGCATCCAGCTGTAGAAACTCTGTCAGATCAGATTGAAGTCAGGTGTAGCCATCCGGTTCGCCAGTCCCCAGTCAAATCGTCCAACCCATGCTAGCATGGAAAGCGGACGTTAAATAATGATGATGATGATGAGAACTGTGATTATGTATATCAGAAAAAAATATATAAAAGTCGAAACAATTTGTTGGCCTTTATGGTTTTTATAATTATGTTATATAATATTATGTTATATTATATTCATAGTATTTAACGTAATATACTATAGATAAATTATTGGATTGTCAAAAGCATATCTCTATATTTGATTTATCTTTATATATATGCATATGTATGTATATGTTTTTGTTTGTGTGTCTGTCACTTGACAACCGATGTTGGTGTGTTTATGTACCCATAACTTAGTGGTTTGGCAAAAGTGACCAATAGAATAAGTACTAGGCTAACAAAGAATAAGGTCTGGGGTTGATTTTTTTTCATTTACAGGTGGTGCTCCAGCATAGCCACAGTCAAATGACTGAAGCAAGTAAAAGAATAAAAGAATAAAGAACATATGTGTGTGCGTGTGTGTGTGTGTGTGTGTGTGTGTGTGCACATTAAAAGTACATAGTACATTTAAATATTAAAGTTTTGTCTATTAAAATGTATCTTGACAGCTGCCAAAATAGGGCAGTTACTGCACCAATCAAATTGACAGACAAGCAAGCAAGTAAACAGGAAGATATTATATTTTATAGCCTAGTATGCTCTGCTGGATGTATAATGTCAGTGTGCTTACATGACAGAGTGTAAGCACCCTGAGAGAAAAGTTGGACATATGATGCATCACTTGTGGTGTGCAAGAGAGATGACTGCACTGGTATGGTCATGTGTTATGTGTGGATGAGGACAGCTGTGAGAAGAAGTGTCACACCCTAACAGTGGAGGGAACCTGTGGAAGAGGTAAACCCAGAGAGACAGAGGATGAGGTGGCAAAGTATGACCTTCAAACGTTGGGCCTCACAAGTGACCGATACCTTTGGAGATATGCCGTGCTTGAGAAGACCCAGCAAGCCAAATGAGATCGTAGTCATGACTGATGCCAGTGTCACAAAACTGGTCTGTTTAAAACCACGCTGCCATCATTGGCTGGTATGCTGTGCTTGTGAAGACCTGTTGAACTGAGTGAAATCGTAGTCATAGTTGATACCAGTACCACCTGACTGGCACTTGTGCCAGTGGTACGTAAAAAGCACCATTCAAGTGAGGGTGATGCCATCTGGTTCACCAGTTCCCAGTCAAACCATCCAACCCATGCCAGCATGTAAAGCGGACGTTAAACGAGGATGATGATGATGATGATGATATATATATATATATATAAGGGATGCCTTTTGCATCGAAGGTCGGCGATTGTCGTACGCTGAAGAAGGGAAATAACCCTGAAACTCGAGTACGTACGTATCGTAGACCAAGATGGGAAGGATAACTTCCCTTGGCAAATACAGACAGGACACAGAAGTGTGTCGATAGCCAGCTGGAGGAGATGTCCTCCTGGGGCTAAAAGCAACAGTAACATCCACCCCTCGGGGTCAGCCACATTTAAGTGG
>NC_069000.1:14011069-14016662 GCF_001194135.2 Octopus bimaculoides
CTTTTTACTCTTCTCTACTGTTTTTTGTTCTGTGTGTATCAAAAATATTGCTATCAATTTAGAGTAATAATTTGTAGTTTTGGAATCAGTAGTTCTTTGGCTGCTATTTCTGAATTCTCAGTATGTTGGAGAAGCAGGTTACTGTCAATCCCTATATATTTATGATTATATATATATATATATATATATGTATGTATTACTTCCTCATTTTAATATTTGGTGGCCAAGGTCAGGATAGTGAGCTGGCAGAATTGTTAGCATACCAGGCAAAATGCTTTGTGGCATTTGATCTGTCTTTTTATTCTGAGTTCAAGTTCCACTAAGGTCAAATTTACCTTTGATCCTTTCAGGGTCAAAATAAATACCAGTTAAACACTGGGGGCAATATAATTGAATTAAGCTCACAACTCCTGAACTTGCTGCCTTTTATCAACCCCCAGGGCAACCAAGTCATTGAGAGTCAATTTGGTAAGTGGAAAATGAAAGAAGCTTGTCACTTATATATATATATATATGTATGTATGTATATATATGACTATGTTTGCTCCTTACCAGTACTCAACAACTAGTGTTGGTTTGCTTACATCCCTGTAACTTAGCAGATCAACAAAAAAAGGCCAATGGGTTTAAAATAAATACTGAGGTTGATTTGGTAGACTAAATCCTTCAAGGTGACACCCCAGCATGGCCACAGTCTAATGACTGAAACGGGTATAAGATTAAAAGAATAAAGGAGCATGAAAATCAGTTTATGAGAAAATCATTTTATAATAGTCATTTACTCTTCATGGCTATCATTACAACAATATTGCCCCTGTTTCCCTGAGCAAAGTAATGCACTAGGGCTTCTGGTGAGGACACGTGACTTTGTGGATAGGGTATTTGGTTCACAATCATAAGGTTGTGAGTTTGATTCTGTAGCATGTTGTGTTCTTGAGCAAAACACTTTATTTCATGTCGCTCCAGTCTACTCAGTGCTATATCTACATACCAGCTTGCTTCGCTTCACTTCACTTCACTTTTATTTTGTATGTAACAATGTCTGATTATATAACTGCATGTTATATATAAACAAAAAATGCACTTCTTTGGTTTGGTTTGCATCAAAAAGGTGACAGTAATGTGAAGGAGATGAGCTCAATTTTCACTAAACCTAAACTTAGATAGGATAATGTATTTTACAATGATATTGCATTCAATAATGAATATTAACAGTATTCAAAATGCATCAAAGTGAGTGTGTGTGTGTGTGTGTGTGTACAATCGTCACTAAAGTGACTAAGGGTGCAAGTCAGCACCAGCACTGCTAGAAATAAGAGTCAAAACAACTCTTAACCACAGGATTAAATTAAACTTGCTCTGTCAGTTTATAGAAAATACCATAGGAATCAGTGGCTGATTTGGTAAAATGGCAAAATGAAAATTATATATTATTAAAGTGGCTAGTCACAGTTAAAAAATCAAAAAGCACAAATACAATCGTCAATGAGAATATCAGATCACCGAGGATTTTGGATTGTATTAGAATATTAATTCCGATTCTTTAATCCAAGAAATTTGGATTAAATTTGGATTAAATTTTAAACATACACACACACACACACACACACACAGAGAAAATCTGCCTTTTATAGATAAGATACCATAAGAATCAGTGGCTGATTTGGTAAAATAGCAAAGTGAAAATTATATATTATTAAGGTGGCTAGTCACAGTTAAAAAATCAAAAAGCACAAGTACAATTGTCATTGTAAGCCTAGTACTTATTGTATCAGGTTCATTTGCTGAACCGCTAAGTTATGGGGACATAAACACACCAGCATCGGTTGTCAAGTGATAGCAGGAGGACAAACACAGACACATAAATATATATACATACATACATATATATATATATATATATATATATATATATACGACGGGCTTCATTCAGTTTCCATTTCCCAAATTCGCTCACAAGGCTTTGGTTGGCCCAAGGCTATTGTAGAAGACACTTGCCCTCAGTGAGACTGAACCCAGAACCATGTGCCAGCTCACCACCTAAGTATATGTGTATATATATATATATTAATGTTTGTTTTTACATTCAGTTATAATAAAAACGATTGTACATAAATCTGATGGATTATTCTATACTTTTGTAGAGAACAAATTTATTGTTCTTAACAAGAATATCATTGACAGAGACTTTGAAGTTTTGGCCAGGTAAGCCATCATCGGACAGTGGTACATTTTACGTTAATTTTGGCTCTATATAATCTCTCATACGATAAAATCTTCATTGGGTGAGTGGGTCTGAGTGGAGTGGTAAATAGGTTGTAGATCAGGTTGTGATGGAGGGGTATTTTGGAGAAATATTGATTAAATTTGGGGTTATGTTATTACTTAGAATTTATTTATGCATGTAGAGTTTTGTAAATATGTGTGTTTATTTAGGCGTGTCCCTTTCAAGTCATCAGATTGTTTTTAGTAGTGCACAAAAAAAAGGATGTAGGTAGGTATAGGGTATGCTAGTAGTTTTAGTTATTTTAGGTTTTATTGGATTTAATCCTATGTTTTAACAATGTAAAGTCAAAGATTCAAAGTTTCATTCTGTATTTAAATTTAGTAATTGGGTATCATTTTCCTAATGGAAAATTTTAGATAGATATATGATATGCTAGTAATCCTAGTTATTTTCTAGTTTATTGGATTTAATTATTTTTTTGCTTTGACAATGTAAATGTCAAAGGGTCAAAGTTTAGTACAGTATTTAAAAACTTAGTAATTGGGTGTGTAAAAATTTTTGTAATGGAAATTTTTAAGGATTCACAAATTACGGTAAATAGGTAGGTATGTTTTAGCAGGTCAGTTGTTTATTTGTTGTTGCTATTTAAGGTATTTTCAGTTTGTATTTGGAAGGTGGGATAGGTCAAGGTGTTGTTTATAGAGAAATTTGTTCACAAGAGGATGTGGGTTGATGTAAAGGTCGTTGGTCTGTATGTTTCTTTCTAGGGATTCATTCTTCTATAAGCAATTTGATTAAGATGTAAAAGTCTTAACTATTGTGTTTTATTGAAGCAGAGTTTGTGAGGCTGTGTGTTGATAAATATTTCTTTAATTTTGTTTCAGACATGGGTATTTTGTAATATATTATTTTAGGCTTAGAGATACATGCGAAAGTGGGGGTGTTATAAAAAAAGTACGTATAAACGCATGTATAAAAATATATGCTCCTGTTGTATATTTTTACACATGCAGGAATAATAACATAACCCTAAATTTAATCAATAAATATTTATGAAAAAACTTCTCCATCACAACCCACCCTACAACCTAATTACCACTCCACTCAAACACACATACCCAATGAAGATTTTAAATAGCCAGAGACTGTATAAAGCCAAGATTAACTTCAATGCATCATACACTGATGATGGTTTACCTTGGTATTTAGTCTGTCTTTATGTTCTGAGATCAAATTCCGCCGAGGTCGACTTTGCCTTTCATCCTTTCGGGGTTGATAAATTAAGTACCAGTTCAATACTGGAGTCGATCTAATCAACTGGCTCCTTCCCCCAAAATTTCGGGCCTTGTGCCTAGAGTGAAAAAGAATATGCTTCTTTACCAATCATTATTGTAATAATAGCATTATTGTAATAATAGCATTATTGTAATCATAGCATTATTGTAATCATTATTGTAATAATAGCATGAGAAAGCAAAATGCTTTCAATTCTGTCAATACAAGCAGCCCTCAAAAAAACTTTTTGTGATTAAAGTGGCCCGCAATGTAATTCAAGTAGGCCAGGCCTGGTCTCATTGATTATATTGATCCCACTACTGAAGTGGTATTTATTTTATCAAACCGAAAAAGATGAAAGGCAAAGTCAACCTTAGCAGAATTTCGACTCAGTGCGTAAAGCCTGAAAAATTTCTGCTAAATACTTTTGTCCAGCACAGTAATGACTCTGCCAGCTCACCACCTTCATCATCGTCGTTTAACGTCCGCTTTCCATGCTAGCATGGGTTGGACGATTTGACTGAGGACTGGTGAAACCAGATGGCTACAGCAGGCTCCAATCTGATTTGGCAGAGTTTCTACAGCTGGATGCCCTTCCTAAAGCCAACCACTCCGAGAGTGTAGTGGGTGCTTTTACGTGCCACCGGCACGAAGGCCAGTCGGGCGGTACTGGCAACGGCCACGCTCAAAATGGTGTATTTTACGTGCCACCTGCTCAGGAGCCAGTTCGGCGGCACTGGCAACGATCTCGCTCGAATGTCTTTACACATGCTTTCTTAGTAGGATTAAATAATGAAGTTGATATAAGTAACTATTGCCTACATAAACCAGTTTTCACCAGATATGCACATACAATTACTCATCTACACCAATAAGTACAGTTGATAAAATTATTTGATATACAAACCCAGTCAATGATTTTTGACATAATTCGAGTTGTTCCAACAAATGTGGCAGTAACTGAATTAGAGTGTCATCACCAACACAACAACGAACAACATTGGGAATTTCATGGGCTCGGCTCATTATCTTCACCCAAGACTTGTCAATGTTCGAAAACCGCTTTGCTTCCTACAAGTAATGAATTTAATAATGGTAAAGCAGGAATTAAAATGGAGGGAGAGGTAGGTAGGATGAAACAGTTTGAAGGGGAAACAGCAATAGAAGAAGAAGAAGTATAAATGAGATATAACAAAAACAAGAGGTAGGGTATAGAGAGAGAGTGCACACGAGAGAGAGAGAGGGGGAGGGAGAGAGAAAGAGAGAAAGGAAGAGGGAGAGAAACAAGAAGGAAGAGAACTGGAACAAAAAAAAAATCAGTTCAAAATAAATGTGGAGGAAGAATAAGAGCAGGAAGGCAAGAAGGCAGAAAGAAAGAAAGGAAGGAAGGAAGGAAGGAAGAAAGAAAGAAAAGATAGCCAAAGCAGTAGTGCAGTGGTGGTGGTGGCAGCGGTGGTGATGATGGTGATGACATTAGGACAGCAGAAGCATAATGGGGGTTGCAACACAAGAGCTGATGAAATATTATAAAATAATCACTGTTCCAGAATGTTAAGTATCCAAGTAATTATTGCAGTGCATTAATTACTATACAATGCGTAATTACAAATGACAGAAATATATTTAGTAGAAAACATTAATGAAAGTAAAACATTGATGAAAGAAAAACCCTTGATAACAAGATAGTATTATGACACTGTAAAATTAGTCACGTCCCACAGAGGACAATAATGCCTCTGTGTGTCACAGCTTTCCAACTTCCCTGCATCCATGAAACCCACTCACAAGACTTTGGTTAGGGATGCAAACACACCGACACTGGTCGTCAAGCAGTGGTGGGGGACAAACACAGATGCAAACACACATACACACACACACATGTATATCATATGTGTATATGTGTGTGTGTGTGTATATATATATATATATATATATACACAAAGTTTTAAATTTAAATTTAAGAGAGAGATTTGATGCTAATATCCATTATTATAATAGGAATAAATTACAATAATAATGGATATTAGCATCAAATCTCTCTCTTAAATTTAAATTTAAAACTTTGGATATATAAACAAGGAGAACGATCCC
>NC_069000.1:14017124-14018159 GCF_001194135.2 Octopus bimaculoides
CTAATGGAATTAAAAATTATTTTTATGCATTTGTGTAAATTTAAACTAATTAAATATTATTTTACAGAATAATAGAATTAAAATTTCTTTGATTAAAACCCTTTCTAACATGGAAGTATCCAAAGAGCATTTGAGGTACATAATGCTTTATGAGTACAAAAAAGGAAACTCTACAGCTGAAGCGACTCGAAACATACACTCAGTTTATGGGAAAGAATGCTTGAATGAAAGAACTTGCAGAAGATGGTTTGCAAAATTCAGAAGTGGAAATTTAAGCCTTGAAGATGAAAATAGGTGAATTGTGATATGGCGAGGAACTTATGTATGTATGTATGTATGTATATGTTTGTTTGCTTGTTTGCATGTGTATGTGTGTCTTTGAGTCTGTGTTTGTCCTTCACCAGCATTTGACAACTGGTGCTGGTGTATTTACATCCTTATAACTTAATGGTTCAACAAAAGAGCCTGGCAGACTAAGTATCTGACTTTAAAAGTAAGAAAAGTAATGATGTACAGGGAGTTGACTCATTCAACTAAAATTCTTCAAGGCAGGGCCCTGACATGATCGTGACTTCACCACAGTTGAATGAGTGAAACACATAAAAGATAAAAAAAACAAACAAAGGATAACAATATGATAAAAATAAAATATATTAAAAAACAAAGGTTTACCTTTGGAAGTTGTTTCGCAATATCTCCCCCAACAAAGACAGCTTCAAGGTAGACCCAAAGATTTTGTACAGTCAACCAGTTATCTATGATTTCAGACGAGTTTGACAGATTTTGAACCCATTGTTGTATCTCTCTTTTGAAGGGTGCATTGAACCTAAAGAATACAGTTTCCCAATGAGAATGGTTACATGAGAAATTTTACAGATTCGGTAGAACCAATTCAACAGAGAAACATTATAAAGAATCATGTCTTGGAATGGGTAATTCTGAAGGTGGATGAGCTTTATTCTGTACTCTTACCACATTTCTAACAGAATATAACATAACAATATATACATATATATATATATATATATATATATA
>NC_069000.1:14018506-14020867 GCF_001194135.2 Octopus bimaculoides
ATATATATATATATATATCATCATCATCATCATCATCATCATCATCGTTTAACGTCCGCTTTCCATGCTAGCATGGGTTGGACGATTTGACTGAGGACTGGTGAAACCGGATGGCAACACCAGGCTCCAATCTAATTTGGCAGAGTTTCTACAGCTGGATGCCCTTCCTAACGCCAACCACTCAGATATATATATATATGGGTTCAGTCCTACTGTAGCTTTGGGCCGACCAAAGCCTTGTAAGTGCATTTGGTAGATAAAAACTGAAAGAAAACCATCATATGCATGTGTGTGTGTGTGAGACCACTACCACTTGACAGCTCATGTTGTGGGGACATTATCTTGAAGCTTCAAGATTTTAGTGATGTGATTGTTTATTTTTAGAATGACATTGTAGAATATGTGGGAAAGACTAGATCTGGCCAGTTTGACGATAAAACATGTAGAATATTTAGGCCAGATGTGGTCAGTTTAAATACAGAAGGGTTTAAGAATATACCAAAAACAATGTCATGATACCTGTTATTCATAAGAGAGCTAAGAATCATCAAAGAGTCTTCTATGAGTCCAACAATTTCGCTAGTTGCATCTCCTCGTAATAGTTGTTCTCCTCTGTTCTTGAAATTACCAAAGGTAAACTCTTTCATATCCCAATCTAGCATCACTTGTTTCAGTTTCGCTTCGATATCTTTTTCTTTTTCAGCTGAAATGCAAATATCCTGAAATATAAACATAAATCGTTTTTCTGTTGTATTCTCATTGATTTTCGATTGATCCAAATGATTTGAGTTAATGAAATTGTTAATACAGAATTTTTTAAAAATATACTATGTTAGTGTGCCATTATCATTTCCATGATATTTACCATCATCATCATCGTTTAACGTCCGCTTTCCATGCTAGCATGGGTTGGACGATTTGACTGAGGACTGGTGAAATCAGATGGCTACACCAGGCTCCAATCTGATTTGGCAGAGTTTCTACAGCTGGATGCCCTTCCTAACGCCAACCACTCCGAGAGTGTAGTGGGTGCTTTTACGTGTCACCCGCACGAAGGCCAGTCAGGCGGTACTGGCAATGGCCACACTCAAAATGGTGTATTTTATGTGCCACCCGCACAAGAGCCAGTCCAGGGGCACTGGCAACGATCTCGCTCAAAAATCCTTACACATGTCACAGGCACAAATGCCAGAAAGGCGACGCTAGGCACAGGTGCCATCCCGATTTCGCTTTCGCTTGCCCCAATAAGTCTTCGCAAGCTGAGTTTTGTGTCCAATGAAGGAGACGACGTCCTTCATCAATATACACAAAATACGCTTTTAAGACTTAATCCTTCACTGGGGCTAACACAACTATTATAAACAAGGTGAGGAAGTAATCAGTGAAGGAGCTTGTAAGTGATTGCTCATATTGCTAGAAATAGCAGTCAGAGCTTCTTCAGATCAGATCCTGCCATCATTTGAAAACAAAAGAAAGAATACATTGGATGACGTAGTCTTAAAAGGATGGTCATGACTGGAATGCATTTGATCATCGATTTTCTTAACACGGATTGACTTGCATTAAACAGCAACAAAGCAACAAAAATAACAAGGTCAAGTAAAACTTAAAAGCTATTTTTGTATTTCTAGCTGATGTAATAACAAAAGGACAATGATTCATTCAAATATTCTTATGAATGGTTTTTCGAGTTTTTTTTATAAGCTTTTGTCATAAACCTTGCAAATTACTCACAAGTGAAAAAAAATTTGCTACCAGCAATAGTAATTAGTAAAAGAAACTTTGGTTCCTGACAATCCTAACTTTCAGTTTGCAAAGAATTTTTTGCTTAATTCCAAGAAAACAAATCACTTAAATCTTAAAATACAAATTCAATATATATTGAAACTATGTGGCAAGAAGCTTGCTTCCCAACCACATGATTCTGGGATCAGTCCTACTGTGTGGCTCCTTGGGCAAGTGTCTTCGACTATAGCCTTGTGAGTGGATTTGGTGGATAGAAACTGAAAGAAGCCTGTTGTATATGTGTGTGTGTGTGTTTGTACCCCCACCATCACTTGACAACTGATGCTGGTATGTTTATGTTCCCATAAATTAGTGGTTCAGCAAAATAGACCAATAGAATAAGTACTAGGCTTACAAAGAATAAGTCCTGGGATCCATTTTATCAACTAATATGACATATTTCAACTGCGAAAAGGCAAATTCACTGCAGTTACTAGAGAGAAAATTTTAAGCTGTAAAAACACCATATCTGTTCCATATTGTCTTGTGAGTGGATTTGGTAGACAGAAACTGAAAGAAGCCCGTCGTATATATGTATGTATATATATATATATATATATATATATATATACACAT
>NC_069000.1:14020949-14022029 GCF_001194135.2 Octopus bimaculoides
ATATATATATATATATATATATATATATATATATATACACATGTATATGTGTGTGCATCCGCGTTTGTCCCCCTAACATTGCATGGCAACTGATGCTGGTGTGTTTACGTTCCCGTAACTTAGCAGTTCGGCAAAAGAGACCGATAGAATAAGTACTAGGCTCACAAAGAATAAGTCCTGGAGTCGATTTGCTCGACTAAAGGTGGTGCTCCAGCATGGCCGCAGTCAAAATGACTAAAGAGGTAACAACAAGAATTTTTTTTAAACCTGATTTTAGACTCAGAATATAAAACAAACATAAGAAACCCTTTTGATAATATCAAACCTGAGACTGCCCCAGGTTTTATGACATAAACTTACTGTTTTTAAGTGGCCTAAATCATAATTTTCCTTCAAAATTTTATGTTAATTTGTTCCATACCCCAGCTTAATAATGAGAAATTTATTTTACTAATTCTTTATTATTTTAAAAATTAATTGAAAAAAATGCAGCATACATTGACAGAAACATGGTAACTAAAGGGTTAAATACCACAAGGTACTTAGTCTTGAATATAGTCTTCCAGTGTTCCACAGCCCCTAAGGGTAAATATTGTGCTAACTTATTTTCAACGCAGTTGTTGTTGTGATGGTGGTGGTGTAACTTACAAATACAATATGCTTTTCATTTGACTGTGACTCATCACCGTACAGTCTAGTGTGCAGTGACAAGTAATATCAGATGTTTTTAACCAGTGTTTTTGTAATCCTATAGATTCTTATGGCAACCATTGTAGGCAACATTGCTCAGAGTCTGATAGTTAATATTATTAGTGATTTCATTTCAGTACGGTGCTGGAGCCAGGCCCATCCAAGGCTATTAATAGGTCAAGATTACATGTGAAATGTAGGCTTCATTTCAAACTAAATACATATGATATATGCATAGACATACATACATACATACATATATATATATATATATATATATATATATATATATATGTGTGTGTGTGTGTCATCATCATCATTTAACGTCCGCTTTCCATGCTAGCATGGGTTGGACAATTTGACTGGGGACTGGTGAACCAGATAGCTATA
>NC_069000.1:14022039-14031142 GCF_001194135.2 Octopus bimaculoides
TATATATATATATATGCGTGTGTGTATGTATATATATATATATATATATATACACACACACACACACACAAGTGAGATCATCTTGCCATCTTGCATTTAGTTGACCTCTTGGTATACACTATGAATTTATTATAATATTATTATAGTATCGTATACACATTGGATAATATCATATTAAATATCAAATGATTTACAGTATATATAAATTAGTAAAACATAAAATATTTATTTATACATGAAAATAGGGGTGGGGGCACTGAGGGTATTATGTGGCCATGAGGTGGGGCAGTGGCCCAAAAAGTTTGAGAACCTCTGCCCTAAAAGATGGTGAGAGAGATGCACTAGAACAGCAACTCTGACTCATGGGGCTCATACTTGCAAATAGAATATATTAAACTGCAGTAAACAGGATGGTTATGGGTGGAACACTGGTTGAACAATAAAACTTTGATATGCAATTCTGGTTATTGATGGTGCCATGCAGTGGGACTGAACCCAACATCAAATGGTTGAGAAGTAAGCTTCTTAACCACATAGCCACACTTGCACTTATGTAAATTAAAAGAAAAAAAATCTACATAAAATTTTTGAAAATACAAAATATCAAAAATCCTTACTTCGATTTCTTCCTTATACTTAAGGAGAGGAGCTTCTAGTACGTTTTTAAGCAATAAATTGTCATCCTTCATTTCAAACTGATAGCCTGTTACTCTCGTTAGTCTCTTCCAGTGACGGTCTTTCATAGCTTGGTTACTCATTAGTTGGAGTAAAGGAATGATTTCATTAAAATCATCAATTTTTTGCTTTAGGTCTTTAAAAGCTTGCCAATCCTTCAAAGCACGAGGCAGTTTGCGACATCTAGGAGACAGGAAAGGAAGAAAATAAGTTTAATATTGGTTTCAGATTTTGACACTAGGCCAGCAAGTTTAAGAGAGAGGACTAATCAATTATATCGACCCCATCCCCAGTACTCAGCTGGTACTTATTTTATTGACTCCAGAAAAGGAAGGAAAGCAAAGTTGACCTAGACAAAATATGAACACAGAATGTTAACCCATATATACTCCTGGTTACGTTTTCATAATGCAATGCCTGCTTTTGCGTGTTTGGACATGAACTCGTTGAGGAGAATCTGACTGAGCATACAAAATGTTCAGTATGTAGTTGATACATATAGCTAACAGTTGCATACTGTTCTTCTCTTCCAGATTGTGAAAGCTTACCATAACATTTAATCTAAAGACAGTGAAATTTTAAGACTCCATTTTTTCATGGGCATATATGGGTTAAGATGGGTGACATGCCTCTAAGCATTTTTCCCAGTGTGCAAATGATTCTGCCAGCTTATAAAAATAAGTTTAATATTAATCTCTGGTAAGGTGACGAGCTGGCAGAATTGTTACCATGCTGGGCAAAATGCTTAGTAACATTTTGTCCATCTTTACATTCTGAGTTCAAATTCCGCCAAGGTTTGACTTTGCCTTTCTTTCATCATTTGAGGGTCAATAAAATAAGTACTAGTTGAGTACCAGGGTTGATGTAATCAACATGCCTCTTCTACCAAAACTGTTGGCCGTGTGACAAAATTTAAAATCAACATTCATCTCTCGTTATCATTTTAAGTAACAACTGTATTTTTCCAAGTATTGAGTGCCACGACAAAAATAATTCAAATTTAACATTTCTTGATTAGAGACAAATTTACTGTACTGAAGAGGAATGGTAAGTAACAAAAACAGAGGGATTAGGAAACCAATGCCCGTGGGCAGCAGGGAAACAGCTGAGCAAAGGAAGCTGTGTGGTTAAGAAGCTTGTTTTCCAAACACATGGTTCTGGGTGTTTTCAATTATAACACTAAGCAGATCAAAGCATTGTGGATGGATATGGTAAACAGAAGCTGGAAGAAGCCCACTGTATATATGTAAAGGCTGACGACAGGAAGAGCATCTGGCCTATGCAAGCATAGTAAAGTGAATGTTAAAAGAATGAAATAGCACTAAACATGATTACCAGTAACAAGAAAATTATAAGAATTTCACTGTAGATAAAAAGGAAATTATATATGTGTGAACACTTTGTGTTTCCTTCATATCTTTTGATTTAAATTCATTTTTCTAACCCCACTTCATGTTGTGAGGAGATAATTATCTGACTTTGTATTAACAGCCATCCAGAGGACGCCACATGTGTATATAATGTAAAACCAGGGAGAACGCAATATAATGACACATTAAATGTAAGTATCAAAATTTATCTAAACAAAATATCATAATGACCTATTTTGCAACTCCAGCAGTTCTGCATTGATCTTTTCGATGTTGACATCACTCCATGGGATATCTTGATAACCAGTCACTGTATCAATGACATTAGTATAGAGTCCATAAAGCTTTTGAAGAAGTTTCAATTCTTTGTTGATCTGCATCAGTTCTGGACACTGGGTGACCGGAAGACCAAATAGTTCTTCACCTCTTGTGTAAGTTATATACTTACGGTACAAGTTATCAAAATGGTTCTGAAAAATTATTAGTCGATCAGCAGCGTCTCTAGGATCAATTCCTGCCACCATTGGTCCTGACTGAAAATAAATACCAGGTACATTTGTGTCACAGTTTAATTATCTTATTTACAATATACCACATTTTCTAGCATAAAAGTCAGTGTAGTACACAGTGTAAACATGTAGTGTAAAAATTCATCCCTCATCATTATTTTTCCAAATCTTGCTGCATTTCACATACAATTTTTAGTCTCAGAAATTCAACTTGTGTGCCAGAAATTATGGACGCCACCATTCTCATACAAAACAATGAGAGAACAAAGAGCTTAGAGAAAGAAATTAGAACCAGTGATGAACCTCAGCATCAAGGAGGGAAAGAGAGAAAGAGAGCAAAGAGAGAAAGAGAACAAGAAGAGGAGAGCAAGGAAAGAAAGAAAGCAAGGAGAGAAAAAAGAAGTTTTTTTACATAACTGCATTGACATGCTGACTATATCAGCCAAATTTTTCCCACATTTTATATATCTTGCATAGTAATCCTTTCGTTCCCAGATTTATGACGAAATACACATTGTTTCAATTAATTTTGGAAATGATGAAGAATTTATTAAAATGATATTGTCATTATTAAAATAGTCTTTGAAATATACATTATCAGGAAATTTGGATTGAAGATTTTGAAATTAAATCATTTAAAACCAGAAATTTGATAGATATATTAACAGGAAATTTGGATAGAAGACTTTAAAATTAGATCGTTCAAAACCAGAAATTTCTTCAATCCAAATTTCCTGTTAATATATCTATCAAGTTTCTGGTTTAAAACGATCAAATATTAAAATCTTCAAACCCAAATTTCCTGTTAATATATCTATCAAATTTCTGGTTTTAGACGATCTAATTTGAAAATCTTCAAACCCAAATTTCCTGTTAATATATCTATGAAATTTTTGGTTTTAAACGATCTAATTTGAAAATCTTCAAACCCAAATTTCCTGTTAATATATCTATCAAATTTCTGGTTTTAGACGATCCAATTTTAAAATCTTCAAACCTAAATTTCCTGTTAATATATCTATCAAATTTCTGGTTTTAAACGACCTAATTCTAAAGTCTTCAACCCAAATTTCCTGTTAAAATATCTATCAAATTTCTGGTTTTAGACGATCTAATTTTAAAATCTTCAAACCTAAATTTCCTGTTAACATATCTATCAAATTTCTGGTTTTAAACGGTCTAATTTTCAAATCTTTAATCCAAATTTCCTGTTAATATATCTATCAAATTTCTGGTTTTAGACGATGTAATTTTCAAATTTTCAATCCAAATTTCTTGTTAATATATTTAGCAAATTTCTGGTTTTAAACGATCTAATTTTAAAGTCTTCATTTCAAATTTCCTGTTAATATATCTATCAAATTTTTGATTTTAAACGATTTTGTAAGAGGAGAAATTGGTTGGCACTGGAAGGATGCCACACAATTCCTTACATAAATGTTAGAGGAAAATTATTGGAACAAGAAAACATCCGAACATAAAAAACAATCCTTTCATTTTGTATGTCCAAAAATTTACACCTTGGGACAATAGGTAGCCAGGTCTGGTGTGGAAGCAGGAAAGCCAGAGTTAATCATACTTTGTGAAGGCATTCTTACCAGAAGTCCAGAGCTGGTCAAATACCGGTCAGCAGCAGAGGCGAACGGAGAGCTGCTGAGGATACACCTGCATAGTACAGCGGCTGCATCTCGAGTTTCAAATACAAGAGAACCTTGTTGCTACTAGCTTTCTGCGCATGCGCATCAGGGACCTTTCGGCAGGCCTTCCAGACGGTTCCAAACCTGCGCATGCGTGCTGGAGACCCTCAAGATGACGTCACTACAATCTAATTTGAAAATGTTCAATCCAAATTTCCTGTTAATATATCTATCAAATTTCTGATATATTAACGGGAAATTTGGATTGAAGATTTTAAAATTAAATCATTTAAAACCAGAAATTTCATAGATATATTAACAGGAAATTTGGATTGAATACTTTAAAATTAGATCGTTCAAAACCAGAAATTTGATAGATATATTAACAGGAATATATCTATTAATATCTGTTAATATATCTATCAAACTTCTGGTTTTAAACGATCTAATTTTAAAGTCTTCAACCCAAATTTCCTGTTAATATATCTATCAAATTTCTGGTTTTAGACGATCTAATTTGAAAATCTTCAATTCAAATTTCCTGTTAATATATCTATCAAATTTCTGAAATATTAACGGGAAATTTGATAGATATATCAACAGGAAATTTGGATTGAAGATTTTATAATTAGGTCATTTAAAACCAGAAATTTGATAGATATAGTAACAGGAAATTTGGATTGAAGATTTGAAAATTAGATCGTTTAAAACCAGAAATTTGATAGATGTACCCAATGTTAGTTTTAGTCAGGTATCAAGAGAGTTAAAGTAGAGTTGAAGTGTTTTAAACTCTAGATTTATAATAAGAAACCCATAATAAGAACAGACATGGCTGTGTAGTAAGAAGCTTGCTTTCCAACCACATGGTTCCAGGTTCAGTCCCACTGTCTGATAACTTGGGCAAGTATCTTCTACTATAGCCTTCGGCTGACCAAAACCTTGTGAGTGGATTTGGTAGACAGAAACTGAAAGAAGCCTATCATATATATATATATATATATATAAATGATAGGCTTCTTACATATATATATATGTAAATGTATCTATATGTGTTTGTGTTTGTCCCCCATCACCACTTGGCAACCAGTGTTGGTGTGTTTATGTCCCCAGAACTTAATGGTTCAGCAAAAAAGACTGATAGAATAAGTAACAGGCTTAAAAAGGTAAGTCCTGGAGTCGATTTGTTTGACTAAAAGGTGATGCCCCAAGAAGGCCACAATCAAATGACTGAAGAACTAAAAGAATAAAGAATAATAAAGATAGGGTAGCTATGGTGGGGACACTGATCATTCCAACCAATGAGAGGATCCTCTGTGTAAATAGTAACCAAATTTCCCTTGAATCACATCCAACTATCTTAAAAAAATTAAGGACCCTGTAGTCTAAGATAGACCATTTATGAGTGAAAAAATGGGATGATCACAGCTGCAGTATCTTTGATCATAGATCAATTGACTCAGGGCTGCCCTGGGGTTAAACAGCAACAATTATTGGAGTTGATTGTTTATCTAAAGTTGGTCCCCCACCATGGTTGCTGTCCAATGACTGAAACAATTAAAACATGAAACAAAACATGCTTCTTCCAATTTCCACTGACAGCTATAAAAAAGATAATTTATTTTTGCATTTATTCTCTTTATATTTTCCTCGGTTTGTAATTTAGTTGATATAAAATCACTTTTGCTGTTAACATATATAAAGACATAAGCCTCACCTTTGCATATTCCTCATAGAATTCTGTACAGTTGTTGTGGAAAATATTGACATTTGTGATGAGTTCATGACGGAACTCTGGTTGAATGGTCAACAGATGACTCCCAACTTCTGAAGCTTGGGCTTGAAGTTTTTCCCAAGAATAACGAAGGGTATCACAGGGGTCTGTTTCTTCTCTTCGTACTGGTAATTTATGTCTATTCAACATTGCATATGATTCCTGTAGAGAAAAAAGAACTATACTAATGATATATATATATATATATATATATATGTATGTATATATATATATATATATATATATATATATATATATATATATATATATATGTATGTATGTATGTATATATACACACATACATACATGAATACACACACACACACTTATATATCACATATAAGTACATACAAACATACATATTTATACATATGCAAAATAGCAAGATAAGAAAATGAGAACACAGGCGCATAATATACAGTTTATCATCATCGTTGTTTAACATCTGCTTTCCATGCTAGCATAGGTTGGACAGTTTGACATGGAACTGGCGAGTTGGTGGTCCAGCATGGCCACAGTCCAATGACTGAAACAAATAAAACTTGAGACAAGACATGATTCGTCCAGTTTCCACTGCTGACGTATGGTTTCTATGGCTGGATGTCCTTCTTAACACCAACCACTTTACAGAGTGTGCCACCAGCACACTCTGTTAAGTGCATTTTCACAGCACTGGCATCTGAAAAGACAAGCCTGTTGGGATGGCGGGGGGGGGGGAATCTCAGCATCGTAATTTGAAGGATAACCTTTTGTCTTATTTAAATTTCTGGACATGATTGTCTCAAATCCTAGGACTGACCATGTCAGTTACCTAGTTTCTATGCCCTGTAAGTACCTGATAGCACAACATTATTGCTGAGCAGGATGCCAGTTCATTGCTGAGTAACTCATTTACAGCTGAGCGAACTGAACAATATGAAATAAAGTGTTTTGCTCCAGAACACAAAGCATTATCCTGGATAGAAATTGAAACTACAATCTTGAGAGCACAATGGCAACACCCTAATCCCTAGGCCACCATGCCTTCATAATTTACTTCTGGTTAACTGAAATTAATGATTACCAAGAATTAACGGAAATTCACAATAACAAAATTTAGCCATTTACTTACCTCAATTGGGCCAATACTCATTTCAATTTTGATCTCATTTTCCCTAATTTCTTTCAATGCAGCCATAGCATGTCTTACATCATCCAGGTCTATTATTGGTCGATTTAGTCTCTTGTTAAGATCCTCAATAAAAGTAAAGTTTTCTTCCATATCAGTTCGGTATTTGATGTTGCAGGCCTTACCATAATGTTGCCGCCATGTTTTAGTTTCCGTAAGAAGACCAAATCGAAGTTTTTCTATAAATAAACAAGCTCTGAGATAAGAACATGCATATTTTCTCGAAATCTTGTATCATTATACGTATTGTAATCTATCATATATTGTAGAAGTGCAGAAATCTTGAAATATTCTCTTGTGAATACTATAACACCATACGATTATAGTATTAATTATTCATAAGCGATCAAAGAAAATTATTTTATTACTGTCGTTGCAAAATTTTTCTATCTGATTAGTTTCTCTACAGACATATGTCACACATCCTAATAATTCATAATTTCCATGAATATTTGTTAAACATTCTGGTGAAAAATACCCTACTAAGACAAAGTGTGCTGTACATTGTAAAGTACATATGTGCCATATAACCAACTATATACGTACATATAATTATATCTGTCTATCTAGGTTTCATACAAAGTAGGGTCCACAGATGAAAAAGTATAATCAGGGGTATCTATTTACTTTTGAGATGTTTGTGTATAAAGGGTAAAAGAGTACAGAGCCCCTTTGGTCGTAAATGACTATGGGATTGCACCTAGAAAGTTACCCTCTGAGGCACAAGGTTGTTTATGGAAGGCCAGCAGTTGCCCATGCATACCAGCTTCCTTTCTCCACGTCAGAGATGTTATCCAAGGGAAAGGCAAAGGGGCCAATACAGCTTGGCACCATTGACATTGCAACTCATTTTTACAGTTGAGTGAACTGGAGTAACATGAAATAAAGTGTTTTGCTCAACAACACAACACTCAGCCTGGTCTGGGAATCGAATTCACTCCCTCATGATTGTGAACCCAATGCTCTAACCACTGAGCCATGTTTATGTATAATGTATAATGAAATGTTATTAAATTCAAGGAACAATTAAGATTAATTAAAATAGCTATCAGAAATAAGAGCTTTCTACCTGTATATATTGCAATTGATCCCACGTCAAAATATTCAGGTTCTTGGTGGATTTTGTTCTCAAGTTGTTCATAGTAAATAATATTTGATTCAAAGTCAGAGAGACTTGGGTCTTCTTGAAGAAATCTTTCTAAGCTTTTATTTCGATCAACATCCCAAAGTATGTGATAATGGGAGAATTCTTTCAAAGAATTTGCTACTTCCTAAAAGTATTAAAACAAAATACAATTATTATAAATGACGACCAAACCGACTGTTACGAGATAGATTCAATCGATCATTTCTTTCCTTCTTAAGTCAGAAACCAATTATTCTGAAGAACAAATGAATACATTGATAAATAAATAAATAAAACAAATAAATAAATAAATGGCAGAATTGATAGAGACTAAGCTGTATTTAATTAATTCTTTTGTCTTTTATCTTGTGTCATTAGACTGAAGCCATGCTGGAGCACTGAGTTGAAGGATTTTACTCAAGCGAATTGTACATATATTTTTCCCCACCATAATGCCTGGTACTTATTCTGTCAGTCTCTTTTGCCAAACCACTAAATTACAGGGACTTAAATACACCAATACCAGTTGTCAAGCAGTGATGGGGAACAAACACACACACATAAATGGTGCTCCAGCATGACCACAGTCCACATAATGAAACCAATAGAATGATAAAAGGATATATATGTGCGTGTGTGTGTGTATATGCGTTTTGCTCCATTTATTATTATTTTTTATATCAACTCAAAATACATCACTTTAACATGGAATTTCTACCCCTTAACCGGGTATAATATCCCAGTTTTTGTGTGATTTTTGCTACTCTGGTAACTATTAACATATTTGCATTATCAAAGTTTTTCAACCAAGATAATATTAATATATATATATATATATATATATATA
>NC_069000.1:14031911-14033936 GCF_001194135.2 Octopus bimaculoides
CCTTTCTATTTGAAAATTAGTTATGAAACACATGTAATCTTTTTATTATATTTATCTTATGATATTTACTTTACTTTATATTATACTCATTTATTGTGCTTTTAATTATTAATTTTTCTATATGTGATAGTGGATTTTCATCGATGAGTTTTTGAAACTTAGTTATTTTCCCTAAAACTATATATTTTATATATATTTTATCTATAAAGCTCAATTTAATTTTAATTTTTTATAAATTGATTTTAATTGAGTTTTTACCTGTAATTTTGGATTTTGTCCCTAATATTATTATATATATATATATATATATACATACATACACATATATATACAATATATATATAACGAGTATAATTATTAATGTGTGCATTTGTATGTCTTTGAGTTGATTTAAACATAAGAATGTGTACTTAGCAAGTTTGTTATCTTGTTTTTCTTTCTCTTGGCTGGAGCCACACAGCAATTGGCGAATATTTAAATTATATCAGAGTATAAAGTGACTTCTTATTTAGACACAGAACCAGCTCTTGTAGGAGCGGTAGCATGAAATCGATGGTATATTTGTGTCACACAGTAACTCCCACTCATAGTTTTATTTTATTCTTTTTATCTCCAAAAAAATTCCTTCGGATTGATGTTTGCAACAAAAGAGGTTACAATTTTGCAAAAAAAAAATGAAAAAAAAAGCTGCATTTCTAAATTTTAATTCCCTCCATCCCATTCCCTACCAATTTTTCTCTTTATTTTTTATTTTATTTATTTTTTAATTATCTATTTATTTATTTTTACATTTTTGAAAAGTCTTTCAGAATTTCATGCTTAAAAGATTATAATTCTAGAAAAGAAAGTTTTTCAAAGATACAGTCTTTTTCAAATCATCCTCCCTCCCAGCTTTCAAAAAGATTTTCAAACTCACCTGCTACTTTATACATGCATGGATATATGTTGAACAATAACTTACAGGAATTGAACTCATTACCTCAAGATTGTGAGCCCAATACTTTAAACACTGAGCCAATTTGTGATCATTAAGAATGGGTGATGAGCTGGCAGAATCGTTAGCATGCTGGGCAAAATGCTCTATGGCATTTTTTCTAGATCCTTACATTCTGAGTTCAAATCCTGTTAAGTCAAGCTTTGCCTTTTATTTTTTTTTTTTTTTCAGGGTCAATAAAATAAAGGACCAGACAAGTACTGGGGGTTGACATAATCAACTTGCATCCATCTCACAAAATTGCTGGCCTTGTGTCTAAACCAGAAACTATTATATATGGATAGTATTTGGAACAGATTAATATGACATTTTGACGGCAGACTTTAATTCAGATTGCTTTAAAATAGGGAGTTTGTATCAGTAGAACTAAGGACCGTCTACAAAAGAGTTGGTAACAAAAGGGTCAATATCATCATCATCATCATCGCCGCCGCCACCACCACCACCACCACCACCACCACCATCATCATCATCATCACCACTACCCAGTAACACTAATGTCTTTACTCAGCGTCCATTCAACACCAACACCAACTCAATGACTAACAGGCTGCTATACTATTACTCTTATCACCACTGGCGAATCCATTGTACAATTACTCCAACACTATAATGTTGTGGAAAAATCAGCAGCAGCAACAACACTAACAGTAGCAGCAGTAATATCATCTGCTATTACAGCTATAATTATCACCTACAACTGTAATTATCCTCCTCACCACCACCACCAGCATTGACACAAGCAGTATCAGCCCGGTCTTTGTTACCACGAGTGACACAGTCACCAATATATTCACTTCCTCACTGTCTGAATGTATATCAAAACTGACTAACATCTTCAGCTTCAGCCATTCCTCTTTACATACATACATATATATATATATATATATATATATATATATATATATATACATACATACATACTGGTGAACCAGATGATTGGAGCCTGGTGTAGCCATCTGGTTCACCAGTCCTCAGTCAAATCGTCCAACCCATGCTAGCATGGAAAGCGAACGTTAAACGATGATGAA
>NC_069000.1:14034874-14040419 GCF_001194135.2 Octopus bimaculoides
CCTCCATTCTCACCACATGTCCATACCAGCGCAATCGTCTCTCTTGCACGCCACAACTGATGCTTCTAATGTTCAGCTTTTCTCTCAAGATACTTACACTCTGACGGGTATTCACATTGACATTACACATCCAACGGAGCATACTGGCTTCATTCCTTGCGAGCTTACGTATGTCCTCAGCAGTTACAGCCCATGTTTCACTGCCATGTAGCATGGTTGTTCGTACGCATGCGTCATACAGTCTGCCTTTTACTCTGAGTGAGAGTCCCTTTGTCGCCAAAAAACATACACACACATGTGTATAGAAGACAGGCTTCCACACAGTGTCCATCAACTAAATCGTTCAATAAACATTAGTCAGCCAAGAACTATAGTAGAAGACACATGCCCAAGGTGTCACACAGTGGGACTGAATTTAAAATCATGTGATTACAAACAAGTTCCTTAACCACACCCCAAGGCCTGAGACTTTTGCATAAAAAATAACAGATGATCCACTTGATATTTGCAGCTCTTGGGTGGACTGTGGTAATTTGGAATAAAATGATCGTCCTTCAAATGTCATTTTAGTAACAAACTGATATAGTAGAAATAAGAGATTCTTAATTGCACTCACAATATTCATGGATTTCACATCACACTTTTAAATAAGTCATAGTCATTATGTGACTAACCTTATCATTGCGCAACTGAGATGAAGTGGCTGTGTGGTATGCATGGAAGTCACTTCTATAGCTAGCTTAGGTCTAATGCTTGGTACAAAGGCCACCCACTGCTTTGTTATAAGGAAACTCTAAAGACCTACTAGAAAACTTGAGGTTAAATCTGAAGACATGGGAATTGGTAGCACCAAATAGAGCTCAGTGGAGAAGCTTTTGCTACCAAGCAATTTTCAACTTTCAGGCTGCTAACACTATGAAAGAGGAAAACGCTTGGCATAATAGAGCCAGGTCTAATCTACCACCAAATAATGGAAACCACTACTGCATTATCCACAACTGGATCTGCAAATCCTGAATTTTCACATGAGATGACATAATGAAACATTGCACAAAGAACTCTGTACAGCCGTTTCCTGTTGAACTATCATTCATTGAAGCAACAAAGGAGTCCAACAACTACCATCTTTATAATAAAGAAAGACTTTTTAAATCTATTGTAAGTGTTTAATTATTAACCAAAGCAATATATTCTAATTAGCCCCATTCCAGGTAGCTGTCAAAAATAGCTTTTGTATTGTTATTTATCAGTTATTTGTCTATTGCTTTCATGTCTATATCATCCTGCTTGTTCACTTACTGCATCTATTATGCAATGAGAATAAAACAATATTAGTCAATGACTAATACTAATTTAATTGGTCTATACACGCGCCTTTGATAATGATGTTAAATATGTTCTTCCTAATTAAAAACAGTAATGGGAAAAATAGAGAAAATATAGGGCAATATAGTGAAAATATAGGAAATTGTGGGTTTTTTTTTTCTATATATGTAGTGAACTTAGCATTGAACAATCTTGTCAAAACATTTTTGGGGTTCAATATTTGCTTCAACACGCATACACACACATACCCACACCCACACATCCCTCTCATAAAGCGAAATGATAGACATCAGACCATGCCATAAATTGGAACTAATAATATATTACAAAAATGTTGAATCAAAAACTGCCTTATCCACAATACACCACTAGTATACACATCTGAAAACAAACTATAATTGATCAGCATAATTTGTAAATTTGACTGTAAAAATGAAAGTAGGAAAATTTTATGATTGTAGCTGTTACATAGGCCAGAAAAGTACAATACTTTCTCATAGGCTAACTATGCATTTGCAACAAGGTACAGTTGCAACATACTACACCACACACCATAAAACGAAGCTAGATAAAAAAAATATTAATACAACCATCCATCCATTTTCATCACCCACTATTCCTTGAAGGGTTGTGGAGGTAGAGTTCTCAGGAACCTCCTCTTTAGACTCGTAGCACAAGCAGTCATCATTACACTTTCCTGCCGGATTTCCAAGTGTAACCATCTATGACTATGGAGATCATTCAACCATCTTGCTTTTGGTCTACCTCCAGATCGCCTGCTGTTTGGCTTGGCTTGAAGAATTTGTCTCCCAATCAATTTCTGTGGCATTCTATCCATGTGTCCACAGTGCCAGAGCTCTATGATCTCTTAATGCTGAGAAGTAACCATTGAAGAGACTTCCTACTGTCTGTGCAATGCACCCTGTTGAATAATGTTATTCCAGAGATCCTTCAAAGGAACCCTATTTCAACCACTTATATGCAAGATTGTACTCTTTCTGTCATTATACAACATTCATGACCATAGTTAAGGATAGACACTAAAATGTACTATGTAGAATTCTCCACCAGAATAGACGATTAATTATCAAAGCTATACTCATCTGACTGCACAAAGATAAAATTAACACACAAAATGCATACATACATCACAATCAGGATAAGCATGTAATTCAAATGGTTAAATTAAATGTTTGATGGTGTGAGGCTCTAACAGTCAAATTCTGCATAACTAAAAGTCACTCACTTGCAAATAAATAGTATAGAAGCTCGTACCACCCATCATTTTGATGATGAGTCACAAAGACTGTAAACACTGATAAAAATTAGGAGGGTTATCGATCCAAACAAATGGCAAGGGTTTTTTTTTTACGAAGATATGAAAAAACTCACTAAGAGTAGATTAAACTGGAACATTGTCATGTTTTCAATATAACACATCTAAAAGAAACCAGTTGAGACTGTTAGTTATATGAATACATTTTTGAACCGTCTGAACAACATAAAAAATTGGTTAAAAATATCCCATTGAGATTATCTCAATTGTCAATTAACGAGCACATTTGAAAACTTGCTCAACCTATTACAATGATGCATTGATACATAATCATTTTAAGGAAATGGATTTTATCAACAACTAGGGTAGAGTTAGGAAGAAGAGATCAAGATATATAACTTGGTATAACCCATCATGTAATCATGAAGTGCCTAATTAACAAAATAGTACAGAAGATGAAAGATATGGACACAGATGCGAAAGCCAAAGAAAAAAGAAAGCAATGCTCTCTGTGACATTTATTCTGCACCAAGTTGAAACATTCTCCTGTTAAATTTACCCTCAAAAATTGCTGTTATAAGTGACTGGCTATAGTTTATTAAGATATAAAATGAATATTGTAATTGAATTTCTCTCTCTCTCTGTCTCCCTCTCTCTCTTTCATAAAAATCAAGATTTACCTTTTTCGTTGAGTTTATGGATGCTGACAGTAATGAGACCAGTTTTGCAATTTCTTTATTCTCCGATATACATTTGTAATAACTTTTGGATAAAAGCTGTACACTGGAAATCTCTGTAGAGTTATCAGGATCGACTCGACTGTGACTGCTCTTTGTGAATGGGTCACTGTGCACACTTTCTGATAAATCATTGATACTCAGACTTGTTAGTCTTTCTTGGCTTTCCATAGGAAAAGACACACTTGATATTGCTGCTGCTTCTGTTGCGGATGTTGTTGAAAATGGACCGACAATATTAGTTCCACTTTTCACTTTGACCTTCAGAAATTTGGGTGATTGTTTCGACCAGTGAGCAACATGTTTATGCACACCAACAATCATATGAACAGCTTTGTTGATGACTTGTTGTATTTCATCAAGGGCTGGTTGGACAGTAATGCTGGGAATGGTTAGAATAGCATCGGTGCGGAAAAATGGACGGGAATTCTTTTTAGCGCCCTCAGCATATTTCTGTGATTCTGAAAGAGATAAATGAATAACTGTTAGAAATTGAAGAATGAACAATGGACAGGAAGGAATTTAGTAAAAAGAAAAGACACAGAGAGATAGACAGAGCAGCAGAAAGAATGGAGATAGGAAAAAAAGGAAGACTGAAAGATGCACAGATTCAAAGAAAATAGGGTTTGATGAAAGGAAGAATAAGGAAATAAAAAATATATTAAGAGGAATTAAAAGAATGCTATTTGCCAACATGATGTGGCTGTCCTGAAAGGGACAATGTTACTGTTGTTTTAGCCCCAAGAAACATCGTTTCTAGCTGGCTCACAACCTGTGTCCTTATATTTTCAAACAGGGAGCTCAGCACTCCCATCTAGTGCAAAATAATTAAAAAAAACATACAAGTCGAGATAGTATCAACTAGCATGAATTTCGATTGCTGAGTATCTTCATGTGGCAAGTTCATGATATTTTGCACAAAACAAAAGACTAACAGCAAATGCATCAAGAGAAGTAGTGTTCATAAAAATAATGGCATTGGTAAATTGAAGAGAGAGGGGGGGGGAGAGAGAGAGAGAGAGAGAGAGAGAGACAGACAGACAGACAGACAGAGACAGAGAAATAACTGAAGGGTATAGTGAGAGGTACATAAGTAAGAAAAGGGACGGGCAAGAAAACATGGAAGGAAGAGGATGCTTTTCTTTTCTTCAAGCTTTCTTGCTATCCCCTCAAGACAAATAGAAGTGCAGCTTTAATATAGAAGAGTAGAGAAAGGAGTGAGCGACAAAGAGGATAGTAGAGAGACCAAAGAAAGGTGGGGGAAAAGAAAGCAAAAGAAAGAGAAGATAGGATTGTTAAGTAGGTCATTCTGTCAGTAGTGTGAGACATCTGGCTATTTTCAAACAAGAGTTATTAAGTTAAGTAATGAGAAAGGTCAAGGTTTAAGGAAGCTGATCAATGGAAATAACAATATCGAAAATTCTATTTCACATATATTGAATATATGTGAAATAGAATTAAAGCTAAAAAAAAAACCCCAATCAGAGTATAGAGGTAAAGAGTGCAAGACTGTAGCAGCCACATCTTGTATAAGTCATGTCTATAGAGAAGGGATTGTGGGATGATGACTGTGATGGTAAATATCCCCTCCAAAGGGAAATTCCCATTGTATACAGGCTGTATTGGGAATTCTAAAACCTACTAAAACCCACCTCTCTCCAGGTCTGAACACGACTGGTATTTCCCAGAGGGAAAAGAAGAATCAATCTCAGTACTGAATTAGTACTTAATTTATTGATCTTGAAAGAATGAAAGGCAAAGTTGACCTTGGCAATCAATGTTTGTGCATTTGGTCTGCAGAGATCTGGAATAAATACCACAAAGTATTCCATCTGACAATCTAAACAAAATTCAATAGATCAACAGAATAAGAGACTGAAATTTAAAAAAGGGTCAGTTGAATGAGGATATGATAATAGAAAAATTGAATAATGACAAAATCAAATAAAAAAGATGAGGATCAAATGAAAGAGAAAATGTACAAAACAAATAACTAAACAAATGACAAAAATATATAGGTGCAGGAGTGGCTGTGTGGTAAGTAGCTTGCTTACCAGCCACATGGTTCCGGGTTCAGTCCCACTGCGTGGCACCTTGGGCAAGTGTCTTCTACTATAGCTTCAGGTCTACCAAAGCCTTGTGAGTGGATTTGGTAGACGAAAGAGGCCCGCTGTGTGTATATATATATATATATATATATATATAT
>NC_069000.1:14041303-14051265 GCF_001194135.2 Octopus bimaculoides
AAGCTACCCCCATTTTTGCAGCTGGCCGCCAACACTTTTTTCTGAAAAAATAGGGGTAGCTTATCCTGTTCAGGCTATATTATTAGCATTATCCTGCATTTGAGAATTTAAAATCACTTCTTTAACTTTCTAAGACATCTCAACGCTTCTAAAAGCAAACATCGTTTGTTTCTTTACGTTCATCGTAATTTGAATTTATATATTATAAAATATATTATATTTGATATATTAAAAAAGTTGTTTAGATTGAATGAATCACATTATGTTAGGCAGAAGCATATCTAGAACTTATAGTCAATAGCAATAAGTTTTAATCACTTGACTACTACAAGAGACTTTCTGTTCATCCAAGAAGAACAGATTCATGATTGAGTGCTCGCTGATCAAATTGAACTTATAAATGATGAATAAAAATGCCATCATATCATTTTTAAAGCTCTAGCTAAACAGCGCCACACAAGAATAAAATGACCATAATTAAATAAGAGATGTGTGGTCCAGTATTTAGGGTGCTGCATTTGTGATTGTAAGATTGTGGTTTCAATACCTGGACTGTGTAGTACATTGTGTTCTTGAACAAAAGATTTCATTTCATATTGCTCCAGCTGTAATTGTATTCCAGCCATACCTTGGAAAGTAAGGCTGCAAGCTGGTAGAATCGTTAGCACACTGGGCAAAATGCTTAGTGGCATTTCATCCATCTTCACATTCTAGGTTCAAATTCCACTGAGGTCGACTGTGCCTTTCATCTCTTCAGGGTCAATTGAACAAGCACCAGTCAAACACTGGGGTTGATCTAATCGATTTATCCTCTCCCTGAAATTGATGGCCTTGTACCAAAACTTGAAACCAATATCAAGGAAAGTAACCTTACAATGTACAGGTGTCCTATTTAGAAGTGTTTGTAATCTCTGTCACTTATACACCATAGAAACCAGGACAAACTTCAGCTTTATGAATTTTAGAACTCTTGACCAACCCAAGTCTTAGTAATCAAACGAAACTACATCTAAACTTACAATGGACGGGTGTCCTGTTTAGAAGTGCTTGTAATCTCTGTCACTTATACACCATAGAAACCAGGACAAACTTCAGTTTTATGAATTTTAGAACTCATGACCAACCCAAGTCTTAGTAATCAAACGAAACTACATCTAAACTTGTTGAAGTTGATTGCAACTTATTCAATATTCATATGAATCAGTATGGATAGTAGTGTCATACTTTCAGTGTTGGTGCTTTCTTCCCCATATTCCTCCTCCTGGGGTTTATCACATAAAACAGTGATCAACTCATTGACAGCATTTTCAAGGTTCTGGCTTTTGTGGCTCAAACTTTGGGCCCCTTGTGCACATAAAAACTGCAATTAAAAGATAAAGAATAAAATGCTACATCGTTGTGTAAAGTAATGTTTTCTTAACAAACATAAAGGTGCAGATATGAGTGTGTGATTAAGAAGCTTGCTTTGTGATCATGTGGTTTCAGGTTCAGTCCTACTGCATGGCTCCTTGGGCAAGTGTCTTCTACTATAGCCCAGGGCTGACCAATGCCTTGTGAGTAAATTTGGTAGATGGAAACTGCAAAGAAGCCCATTGTGTGTGTGTGTGTGTGTGTGTGTGTGTGTGCATGTGTATTTGTGTGCATACGTGCATGCATGTGTGTTATGTGAAAGAAAAGGAATAAATGGAAGGTAAACTAAATTATACCTGTGTTTTTTCCATGAAATATTTCACAGACCACGGTTCAACTTCTGGCAGTTCACAAAGCTTAACTTGACTTATATCAAGTAAATTAGCTTCAATTCTAAACTCACAGATATCGGTTACTCTGTCCAAAAGCAACGTAAATAACTTTAAAGCGTGCTCAACGTTTTCTAAGTATTCGTTTATACCGATGGCTGTCCATGTGAGTGTTGTCAATCCTGGTTCTATAGCTTTGTCAACTCTTGCTATATGTACTTGCATTAAGGGCTCAAGTACACTTGGAAATTTGCTTCGAATGTTGTTGTTCTCCTTTAGCATAAGCTGTAAATCAGGAAAGTTGATAGTTAATGGAAAAAAAATATGCACATTCTTAGGATTAAGTCTCAACTCTCTTCAATGTTTGTGATTATTTTAAATAAAAGAAACTTTGAATGACTACCAGACAAAATAAGAATTTCTCTGCTTTCATCCATTTGTTTTTTTGTTTTTTTTTGTTTTTAGAACAAGATTTGCTTTGAATAAGAAGCCCTATAATCAAAGGCATTCCTACCATGACAATTCCATCATTTTTCAGGCATTGTGTACTCCAAACTATATTATCTAATGTGTCCCTTGAGATGGTAGGGTGTATTATTTGAAGTAGATTTGGCTGCTATGTTAGCAGGTTGAATCATCACATAAAGGTTCACTTGACAATGGTGGTAGTTGTTAGTCTGGTAGTGATAGTATTTAAACCTCAGAATGGGCCATTTTGTATACTTGCTTGATCTGTTCTGTGTAACTGCCGAACATCTTTCAACAAACTCACTACTATTAAAATATTTTCACTTCAATCTACATTCTTAGAACAATATGCCATAATAAAAATTGGACTGCCACAGATAATAACACTAACCAAAAGGGGAAATGAAACTGAACCCAAAATTCATGCTGTACACATAAAGGTACATGGCCTAGTGGATAGACTGTTTGACTCATGATTGTAGGTTCTGAGTTCAATTCCAAGACATGGTGACATGTCTTTTTGGATAAGGAACTTCATTTCACATTATTCTAGTTCACTAAGTTGAACATTAGTTGTATCTGCTGTATTGTGTAAAATCTTTCAGAATACAGAACCCTGTTCATATTGGAGTTGTTTGATAAAAATTGCCACAAGAAGTTAACAAGCCCTGTATACTATATAATAAAGACTTTATTCAACAACTCATGATACAGCTCAACCTATGGCTTAAATAATGGAAAGGGTTTATCCACCATGCTAAAGGTTGTGGTATGTGGCTAAGTAGTCAGGGTGTTGGACACATGATTGTAAGGTTGCAGTTTTGATTCCTGGACCAGGCAACATGTTGTGTTTTTGAGCAAAATACTTCATTTCATATTGCTCCAGTCCATTCAGCTGGCAAAAATGAGTAATCTTGTGACAAACCAGTGTCCTATCAAGGTGGGGAATATATACACCATGGTAACCGTAAAACCAACCCTTGTGAGTCAGTATGACTTGAGAAGGTAACTTTCGCCTTTTAACTTTTACCATGTTAAAGAATGCAATAAGATAATGATTTAAGAAAACTAAATTCTGAAATCTCCTACAAGATCCAGTCCTTGCCGCCGTGGGGTAGCTTGTGTGCCACAATGATCCTGAGATCTATGCCGGTGAAGCACAAGCTCTTGGCAGAGCCTCCCGTGCTGGACAGGTCAAAGGATAGAGGCTAGACTAATCTGGACTATCTCTTCCCAGAGGTAAAAAATGGGTTTGTACAGAGTCAACACCCCTACCTTGAAAAAAGCGAAGTTACAGAATCATCGATGACAATTTAAGATCTGGAAAAGGAAATGCCTTTCCTTAGGGAAGTATATTAAGATTCCCCCAACACTCATACAGAGGAAGTGGCCCTGACAATCCAGAGTTGAGAACAGTAGAGAAAAGCCATCAATGGCCTATACTCCTAAGAGAGCAAAGGGCTCAAGTAAACAAGGAAAAAGTTGAAATGATCTAATATATGCAATAATCTACTAATTAAACCTTTTCTTAATTATTTATAATATTTATACACTTTTTTAAACTATTACTCATCCTACAGTGATGTAGTGAAGTAAGTTTCTTCTTCTTTTAATTGAAAAACTATCAGATATAAGGGATTTTGATGTTGCTCCCACTACTTGGATGAATGAGTTTGTATAGTGATGAACAACCAACTCATTTCATAATCATTCCTCCCCACAACAACAACCCTCTGGAAATCCCCTTTCCTTTCACCTTTTTTTTTTTTTTTTATTCCAACAGAAATCCACCAACTGAAGCTGAAACTGAACTCTTCAGTTTCATCAATCATACAGTTCTAGAAAAGCCTGTGAAAATCAAGGGCAATACACTGGGTGAAAGCTAAAATAAATGTCAGTGATGACCATCCTTTATTATGTCCCTACTAATACGACCAACTGACCCCCGTTATTAAAATGAAAGTGTCTGATTAAAAATAGCAATGATAAGCATACTTCTAAACCATTACATATCTTCTTATATTCTTCTTGCCTGGATCGCAGAATACAAGCAAAAGGTGGAATTATGTATCCAAGGCGAGCCATACATTCCGTTTCCCTGATCATCATCATAACTTTGGAATCAAAATTTACAAATAATTCCTTAGTTTTAGGATGGCGTACCAACAAAGGAGACTGGAGTTTCTCCTTTACAGATTCCACCTGAAAAAGAGAGGATGAAAGACAGTTGATTAAGAGAAAAGGAAATATTGTGACAAAGACAGAGAATCCCTAAAAAATGGGAATTTAATTTTATAATTGTGATCGTTGCCAGTGCCGATGGACTGGCTCCTGTGCAGGTGGCACGTAAAATACACCATTTCGAGCATGGCCGTTGCCAGTACCGCCTGACTGGCCATCATGCCGGCGGCACGTAAAAGCACCCACTACACTCTCGGAGTGGTTGGCATTAGGAAGGGCGTCCAGCTGTAGAAACTCTGCCAGATCAGATTTGAGCCTGGTGTAGCTATCTGGTTTCACCAGTCCTCAGTCAAATCGTCCAACCCATGCTAGCATGGAAAGCGGATGTTAAACAACGATGATGATGATGATGAATTGTGATATTAATTTAACTGTAGTGATAATGAGGTTTCTAATCTAGGAACAAAGTCAGCAAATTTTTTAATGGAGGGATATTCAATACCATCAAATCCGGTACTAGACTGGTATTTTGTTTCATTTGCTGTAATAATGGCCAATAAGAGATACATAGAGACAAATGATAATGACACAGAGAGGCAGATATAAACAGAAGGGTATTAAAAAACATCTAATTGTAGTAATCCAAATTATAAATCAATTATTTAGCTTAGGAACAGACACAGTTGTGTGAATGGAAGTTAGTATAATTTAGTAAATTAATAACCACAAGGAGGATGACTTATAATTGTTACTGGCACATTTAAGCTTAGAATGGTAACATACAAAATTAGTTACTAAGTCCAGTGTTCCATTCTCTATTCAGTATAGAAATCCATACATAACTGATTCATTGAAGGAAATTATACAAATGACTCCAGCTTCTTATGAAGTATATGCAGATGTTGTGGTCATGTAACATTAATTAAATGATATAAAAATCAGTGAGAGATTAAGTGTCTTTAGAAGAGTCCTCTCTGTTGCAAGCTTCCAGCTTCTTATGAAAATATCTACCAAGTATATGCAGAGACTGGCCATGTAACATTAATTAAATGATATATAAACAAGTGAGAGATAAAGTGTCTTTAAAAGAGTCCTCTCAGTTGCAAGCATTCAGAGAATGTCTCTGAAGATAAACACCTCCCTTCCTCCTACCAATCCCTGAAGCCCTAAAAATGGTCCTGGGATCTACCCTTTCTTCTATGACCAAACATTAGAAAAACATTAATTTGAAGAGTATCTTCAGTAATTACTCTTACTCTTTACTCTTTTACTTGTTTCAGTCATTTGACTGTGGCCATGCTGGAGCACCGCCTTTTAGTCAAGCTAATCGACCTAAGGACTTATTCTTTGTAAGCCTAGTACTTATTCTATCAGTCTCTTTAGCCAAACCGCTAAGTTACGGGGACGTAAACACACCAGCATCAGTTGTCAAGCGACGTTAGGGGGACAAACACAGACACACAAACACATACACACACACACACACACATATATATATATATATATATCTATATATACATATATACGACGGGCTTCTTTCAGTTTCCGTCTACCAAATCCACTCACAAGGCATTGGTTGGCCCGAGGCTATAGTAGAAGACACTTGCCCAAGGTGCCATGCAGTGGGACTGAACCCGGAACCATGTGGTTGGTAAGCAAGCTACTTACCACACAGCCACTCCTATGCCTTTAAAATCAGGGTCCAAATCCCATTTTTTCCTTTTACCCTTCTGGGTTAATAAAATAAGTACAAGTCAGTTAACTACAATCACTTTATCTTAATATCACTCTTAAAGACATGTAACCTAGTGGTTAGGTTGTTTGGCCTATCACCATAAAGTCATGGGTTCAGTTCCTAGATAGGATAGTACATTGTATCCTTGAGCAAGGCACTTAATTTCACAGTGCTCCAGTCTGTTCAGTTGTGATGAGTATCAATTAGGTGCAAGTGTAAACCCGTCTTTCTCCAGTTGTCATGACCCAGATTTGATGTCTATGTCTGCTCACAGGCACATAAATCAATCACTGAAAACAGGGTACATTTTACCAAACCATACTCACTCATGAATAGCCAATGGTTGTACTGTATAGTACTGTATTAATTTTGCTTACAATTGCAGTGTTTCCAATGTCTATGAACAGTAAATTTTGTTCTTATTTTTAATTATCCCACCAAACAGTCACAAACTTCACATATTACAATGTTGTAGCTGAATGGCAATGTAATACATCAGATTTATTTACAATTTATTGGTTGTTTATCTGCAACTATAAAATCTTATATATTTCCTTGAAAATAATTTTTAAAAAGATTAAAAGATTGTCTGTTTAAAGAAAGCTGAAATATAAACACTTACTGTACAAATGACTTACATTTTTGAAATTACATTCACTTTAAAATATTTCTAAATGATTTGAATATTGCATTTAACAAAACAGAAAATAGAAACATTTACTGTAAAAAAACAACTCGTATCTTTTCATTGGCAAGTTAAAGTCACTAATGTGTCTAAATGAAAGGTTAGATTTTCTTCCCTTTCAGGGTTAAGTTATTTTCAGAGTATTTTCAGATTATGCACCGTTTTAGGTGCAAAATCTCCAATATCTCAAGAACCACTGGTCTGATTTACATGAAACGTGTTTTATTCTGTTTGTATTCACATTTTAGGCGGACCTTAGTTCATAGTATTTTCCTATTATGTGCCAGTTTGGCTGTGTAACATTGCAAGCAAGCAAGATTGAAGTTCATTTTTAATGTAATATAGATGTTCATATGAATATCTCCATAATCCCAAAGATCTACATTTATTCACTCTTTAGCAACTAAAAGTTAGACAAGGTAGCAAGGTTTAGAGAATTAGAGCATTATTTCTAATCAAATCAGATAAAACTAATTGAATGAAAGGAAGAAATTATTTACCTGATGTAGCCATTCTCTATAGTAAAGAATTTCAAATTCAAGTAAAACTTTGGTCATTCTGTTGTATTTCACAATAATAGCTTTAGACTCTTCACATTGCAAAATAGCACTATGTTGCTTGAAATCTTCCATGGGCTCTTGTAGATGAGAGAAAAGTTGCCTAGCCCAAGACATTTTTCCTGGAATACAAATTATTAGTGAATAATTTATGAATTATCAATTTACTATCATCATCATCATGGGTTGGACGGTTTGACTGGGGACTAGTGAGCTGGATGGCTGCACCAGGCTCCAATCTGATCTGGCAGAGTTTCTACAGCTGGATGCCCTTCCTAACGCCAACCACTCCGAGAGTGTAGTGAGTGCTTTTACGTGCCACCAGCACGAGGGCCAGTTAGGCGGTACTGGCAACGGCCACGTTTAAATGGTGTTTTCCATGTGCCACTGGCACAAGTGCCAGTAAGGCGACACTGGTAACGATCACGCTCGAATGGTATTTTTTACGTACCACCAGCACGGAGGCCACACAGCAGCCCTGGCCACAATCATGCTCGGATGGGGCTCTTAGCGCTCCACTAGCATGGATGCCAGTCATGCGGTGCTGTCATCGAATTCGATTCCAATTTCACTTGCCTCAACAGGTCTTCACAAGCATAGTTTAGTGTCCAATGAAAGAAAGGTATGCCTAAATGGGCTGGTTACACCACTAGCATAGGCCACAAGTTATGGTCTCACTTGGCCTGCCGGGTCTTCTCAAGCACAGCATATTTCCAAAGGTCTCAGTCACAAGTCATTGCCTTGGTGAGGCCTAATGTTTGAAATTCCCATAAAATTTACTTTTCTCAAGACCAAAAGCACTGAGCTATCATCAGTATGTTTTCTAAAGTGAACTATCATGTGAATTACAGATATTAAATATTCAATTAGCAAAAATAAAAAAAAAAATAAAAAAAACAAATATCATAAATAATATCACCTGCAAATAGAGGATAATCTCTGGTAACTGGTGGATTATTTTTGTACTTTTGATAAAGTCGTGTAACCATTTCAATATCTTTTACATAGTGTAGTAATATTTGCTGATATTTTTCTTGAATGCCTAAATTAGGAAGTTTTAGTAGTTCAAATTTCTGCAACATTTGCAAAGCCAATTGAGAACTGTTGTGACTTTCAAATCTCTTTTCCATGAAATCAGCAACAGACATCTGAAATTAAAAAAAAAAGAAACTGTCCCACCTGTGCAAACATGGATAGTGAATATGTTATGACTTTTATTGGGATAGATTTTCTACAGCTGGAATATCATTGCTGTTGCCAACCTTCACTTGTTTCGAAGCAAAGTAATATTTCACCATGGCCAGACATATTCTTGTGGAATACTGTAAATGAATGACACCATTTGTATGACAGTGTCAATCATTTTACAACTGTCACATGATGTCAAGAATAGAAAACGGAAAGGTACATACATACACACACATATACAAATATATATGTGATGTGCATGGTTGTGTGGAAAAAAGCTTGCTTCCCAACCAGATGGTACCAGGTTCAGTCCCACTGCATGGTGCCTTGGACAAGTCTTCTATGATAGACTCAGGCCAACCAAAGACTTGTGAGTGGATTTGATAGTCAGAAACTGAAAGAAGCCCAATATGTGTGTGTGTGTGTGTGTGTGTGTGTGTGTGTGTGTGTGTGTGTGTCTTTGTGTCTGTGTTTGTCCCCACCCCCCATCACCACTTGACAACTGGTGTTGGTGTGTTAATGTCCTCATAACTTAGCAGCTTGGGAAAAGATACCAATAGAATTAGTACTAGGCTTAAAAATAAATCCTGGGGTTGATTTGCTTGACTAAAACCCTTTAAGGAAGTGCTCCAGCATGGTAACAGTCAAATGTTACTGAAGCAAGTAGAAGAATATATACATTCACTTTCTTGTCTGTAAGATACATGTGTATGTATGTATGTATGTATGTATGAATGAATGAATGAATGAATGAATAACATTTTCAGTTTCAGTGTACCAAGTCCATTCACAAGGCTTTGACTGGCCTGGGGCTATAGCAGAAGACGCTTTCCAAGGGTGCCACATGATGGGACTGAACCTGAAACCATGACGTTGCGAATTAAAATTCTTATCCGCACAACTATGCCTGCATTTATATAGTTAAAAAAAAAAAAATTAATAACAAATTACAAGAAGTGCATTATTAAACGGAACTAAAAGAAAAAAAAAATTTGTAGTTATAGAGGATAAATTACTGAACAATTAAAACTCTAGGATTATAACCCCATCACACACGCACACCTTTTAATGAAGTTAAATCCGGCAGCTGACATATTTATTTTACTTGGAAATTTTTTGATACATTAGATTCTGAAGAATCCAGTGTAACTGGAATTTTCAAGTGTAAGACAATACTATCCACTCCTAATACTTCAAATGAGGGTATTATGTAGAAAAAGATATTAGTTTCTAAACTGTTGACTAAACAGAACCCATCCTTCAGCATTATGATTGTTCGAAATACCCTCTTTCTCAACAGTTTATCCTGCAGTCTGTCTGTCTGCCTGCCTGCCTGCCTGTCTGTCTGTCTTTCTGTCTGTCTATCTATATATATATATATATATATATATATATATATATATATATAT
>NC_069000.1:14051739-14055937 GCF_001194135.2 Octopus bimaculoides
ATATATATATATATATATATATATATATATATATAAATTCTTTTGTTCTTTTACTTGTTTCAGTCATTTGACTGTGGCTATGCTGGAGCACCGCCTTTAGTCGAGCAAATCGACCCCAGGACTTATTCCTTGTAAGCCTACTACTTGTTCTATCGGTCTCTTTTGCCGAACCGTTAAGTTACGGAGGACATAAAGTCTAAATGGGAAGGTGTATGAGGGTTATGGATGCCAGATCTGTATAAAAAATACTTAAAATAAAATAAATTCATATATATTCTTAAAAATAGTGAAATGGAAGTCTGATAACAAACATGGAGTTCTTGAATTTTTCTTTTGAAATCTTCAAAGTCTTGATCATATTCAGTCTTTCTTTGATCCAAACAATTGTAAGTTTTATTTCGCAGACAAGAGACAATACTTTGGAAAGTCTTAGACATACTTTCCAGACCTACAAATATTTAATAATATAAAACATTTATTAAAATGAGAATAAGTTTTCTGTTGTCAATGTGTAGAAAATATCTTCTAAAACTTTGCATCAAGATCCTTGTTAAACACCAAAAATTAATGATCAATATTATTATCGTTATCATTTTAATACTCTTTTTTTCCATGCATTTTTCCACCCACACGCACATTATATACACACATACATACATATTTACATACATACATACATACATACATACACACACACACACACACCAGGGGCAAAGGGTCTATGTATGCAATGCATACACTGCCTTACTATTTTCCATGATGTGTGTGAGTCTGTATTTGTGTCTGTGTATATGATTGAAAAGTAAAGTTTTCATCCATTCATTTATTCATGCCAATGCTTTGAAATTTAACTTTATATATTTAAAGTTATTTAAGGGAGATTATGTAATAAAGTAAAGTAGCACCTAAATTATCTTTTCGCATAAATTTTCAATTCATTTAAAAAGAATATTACCCAGTAGAATTTCTCATACTTTGAATCAGCCCCAGGATGACAAAAGGGTCAATTAGCTCAGTTTTCTCTCTACTTTCCCCAACTTTGAAACAGATAAGAAGAATATCATCATTCTCAGAAAAGAGAAACCAAAGCTTAAGCGGAAAATCAAAACCAAAGTGGGCAGCAAGAAATGTCATCCTTATTTTGATTGAAAGTATTATGTATTAATTGAAAGTCAGATGACCCATTCTGAAGTATTATGTATTAATTGAAGTCAGATGACCCATTCTGAACAAATTTTTGTTTTCCATGTCTGTTAGTTTGTCAGTATAAGAACACATTTTCTCAGCTTTGAAGTGATCCTGAAAATGAATATCACTTTCAAGTGATATTCAAAACGAAATTGTTTAATTGTACAGCTGTTACAAGTGAAGGTGTAATTAAGACAATGACCGAAAAAAACAGCATTTGTTGCTGTTATGTTTGGTGAGACTACAAACCTTCAAATGAAACTGTCACACGTTTTGCGATTTGTTAATGAGAAGGAAAGGCTTTAAGAAAGGTTTAGGGGATAAGTCAATGTCAGTAAAGTCAGAAAAGCTGCATCACTGACAGAAGTTGTGCATTGTTATACACATTCACTTAATTTGGTACTCTCTCAGTCAGCTTCAACAGTTCATGAATGTTGAATTTTCTTCCAAACTTGAAAAAGAATTTCAACCTTTTTCTCAAAGTCGATGGCTTGAATAGCCCTTACTGGATGAAATCGTTGGAAGGTGATTTCTCATCTCTTACTAACTACTTCAAAATGGTGCATTGTAGGGGGGAAACTATTTTCATTTTCAGACTCCCCATATTTCAAAACATATATAATACTACACTTTTCAGGTAAAATGGGGGGAGGGTGGAACACTCAGAAATCCACCCACCCCAAACCTTAGTAGGAGGTGATGGACTGCATACTCTAGTTTCCTAGTCACCTTTCGCCACTGATATATATATGTATGTATGTATGTATGTATGTATGCATGCATGTATGTATGTCATTATTCAGTTTATTTCAAGATTTCTTGCCAATAGAGAAAGGACCAGTTTCTAACCTAGATCCAAGGCTCCTTCATTGGAATTTCAACATCAATACAGGGTATTTTTGTTTGTTTGTTTGTTTGTTTGTTTGTTTGTATGTATGTATGTATGTATGTATGTATGTATGTATTATTTTATTGAAAGCATATATTGTTGTTAAATGCTCGAAATATGAGACTAGAAAAACAGCCAACAACTGATGAAAGGTCGTTCTTTATGTTTGTTTGTTTTGTCTTCCAGTTGTGTCTTTCGTTGTTCAAAAGAATAGTTCATGTTCCATGTATTCGTGCTTCGTACATTTTTGTTGTACACACTTCATGACGTCCTGTGCCCACATATGCAAATACAGACACAAATCCACACATACAATGGGCTTCTTTCAGTTTCTGTCTATCAAATCCACTCACAAGGTTTTGGTTGGCCCAAGGCTATAGTAGAAGATACTTTCTCAAGTTACCATGCAGTGGGACTGAACCCAGAACCATGTGTTTGTGAAGGAAGCTTCTTCCCATACAGCTATGCCTCACCTATGGAAACATAGGAAATGTTTTGCTATCCTTTAATAATTGCCATTTTTGAAGTAACAACTGATTAGCTTACCTTCAATTTTAGATGTCGACAGATTAGAATAAAGTTCAATAGTTTCAAACATTTCGATAATTTTTCTAAGCCTCCTTACGAATGTGTCAAATTTCCCAAATATGTACATCCCCGAGAAGTCAAACTGTCTCTCATGTGGCAGTTTCTCCAGCTTTTCTTTGGTCTGTTGGAAACATTTTTGGTAAGTATCATTAAGCATGATACAATCGTGTAGTTTTTTCATCAATAAGTCGGTGGGCTGTGTCCATACTGTCTCACTACCATCGCAGGTAATGTATGCTTTAGAAGCAGTTATCATTTGATTGGTTACCTGAGAGTTGAGAAGAAAAGAAAAAAACTTTAATTTCAGAGGTTCAGGTGTACATACTAAAGGTAAAGAAATAAGATGTTTCTTGAATTCTTGACATCCTGTAAGTACACCTGTGTTGGTGGCACATAAAAAGCATCATCATCACCATCATCACCATCACCATCACCATCATCACCATCACCATCATCACCATCATCATCATCATTATTATTATTGTCATTATCATCAACACCACTACCACCATCATCATCGTCATCAACAACCTCTGGACCATTACTGTCACAAGTCCTAGGACTCATAGGGGGCAGTTACACAGTTTCCCTGGCATATAAGCGACTGAGATCCCCAACATTCTTCCTGAACAGGTTGCCAGCCATTGAAAAGTTGCTCATTTTACAGCTGATTGTAAACTGGAGGAATGTGAAAATGAGTGTTTTGCTATAAAAGAACACAACAAACCAAATGGTCCAGGAATCGAAACCATTGCCTTGTGATCATGAGTGTGGCACCCTAACCACTACGCCACGCATCTTCACCTTTCAGTGATTGCTCCTGCAAAAGGTGATCTGGTTGTGGCTTTGCATAAACTTTTTGTTAACTTCATGTTATTTGAGGTTCTACACATAATGCTAATATGATCGACCGTGCAAACACAAGGGAACATTAGATTTAGATAATGAAGGCGGTAATTAGTTTGGAGATCACTATGTTGTGGTTGCTAGACACGCTTTATCATGTTGTTCATTGAGTTTACAGAAGTTTCTTTGTGATGGCACTAAAGCATTTTAAAACATTTTCCACCAATCAAATTTAATTCATCAACATGTACTCATGCACACACATACAAACATACACACACTCACTCACACTCACACACACACACACACGCATGCACACAAGTACAGCAAATCACCACATCTCCCGGTCCCTTGTCACTTCTTCAGTGAAGCCAAATGAAAGTAAATTTGCAATAATAAATTATTAAAAAGCTTGTTGTTATTCCCTACTTACTTTTACAAAAAGGGAAGTCATTCTTTCTGATGTATTGTAATAGCGAGAAATACTATGTATCATGCGGATGCCATTAATTAGACCTGCAATTCCAGCCAGCATACCAACCTGAAAGAAAATGAGTCATCATTCAATATTAGTTGTGATAATTCACAGTTATATCTGGTATCCGGAATCAGATGTGTGTGTTGTGGGATGAGTGTATTTATGTAAGTGTGTGTGTATATATATATATATATATATATATATATATA
>NC_069000.1:14056698-14068298 GCF_001194135.2 Octopus bimaculoides
TAATGTATATGACTTGAGATGTTTGCCTTGCCTTAACACTTAACGTTTGTTGTCCTCTTTAACAATTATATATATATATATATATATATATAAAAGAAGTTTGGAAACGCCAATATATAAAAAATGAATTTTAATTTATAATTTTGTCAGAGATATTTTTAACATGTTTCGGTTCTTGAAAAAACGAACCTTATCAAAAATACATATTTAAAAAAATGAAATTAAATGAAAAGTTCATAATTGTTCCTTACTGGTGTCAATAGTCCACGTGGGAGCATTTTTTGTTGGTTGTTGTAGTAGTAGTAGTGACCATGCTGGTAATATATATATATACACATACATGCATAAATATATATATGTATATGAAATGTCTAGAAATATGTTCAGTAACCTCTAAAAACATAATAAAATGGGAATTGAATATGGTCTTACTTACTGGATTGCTATTGTAGAGAGGGTCACAGAATTTCTCCAAAGTATACAAAAATTTAACATTGTCCCGAGCTTCATTGGCAGCATCTGTGATTTTACGATCAAGTTCCTGCCAAATCTGAAATATAGTTTGTTTAAATTTATTTAATTAAAATAATTACATAAAAATACCACACGAATTTGATCTATTTTAAAATACTGTTCTGTTGAGACTGTTAAAATACTGTTCTGTTTAATTATATAACAATGAGTTTCGTAATTAATACATTTTTATAAATAGTAAATCGGTTATATTATTCTGATTTGGCACTCTGTCAGTTATTATGACAAGGATTCCAGTTCCAATCAACGGAACAGCCTGCTCGTGGAATTAATGTGCATGTGACTGAGCACTCCACAGATATGTGTACCCTTAATGTAGTTCTCAAGAAGATTCAGCATGACACAAAGAGACAGGACTGGTCCTTTGAAATACAGGCCTACTCATTTTTACCAACTGAATGACTGGAGCAATGTGAAATAAAGTGTCTTACGAAAGGATACAAAGCATCGTCAGGAATTGAACTCATGACCTTGCAATCACGAACCGAATACCCTACCCACTAAGTCACGTGCCTTCACTGCTTATATTATATGGATCAAATAAATGAATTAAAAGAAACTTCAGTGTGATGGGTTGAGTTACTAGAAATAACAGCTAAATCTTCCTCAATATATGCCCTATCATTTGCTTTTGTTTTGTATTTTTTTCTTTCCAGAAAAGAAGATACCAGATAATATAGTTTAGGTATTTACACCTGGAAAAAAATTGAGATGGTCATGGCTGGAATCACTTTGGAGATAAGTCTGCTTGTCCAAGGCTGATATGGACCTAAATAACAACAGCAACAATATATGTATAACTACGATCTATAGGGTTATATTCTTTGGTATTCTGTGCTTTGTACTGAGCAGGACATGTTAGCATAGCTGAGGTGGAGGCGGAATGGGCAGTCTGCTCCAGGTGGCACTTTTAAAGGGGCGGCACTTTTCATCCTGTTGTAGGCTATTGCTGTAGACAATGTGTTTTTTTGTGGGGTCTGGGAGTGGCAAACAGAAGGGCTGCCCCAGGCGGCACACACACTCTAGCTAAGCTAGTGACAGGACATAACCATTTAGTGTAAAGCACAGTACGTTACATTACATTACACCAGTTCTAAGTTAACTGCTGATGAGTTGATACAGCTTTTGTGCTGTAATTTAACACAGCAGTGTTTGAAATGTATTTCTGAAATGTGTAAGAAATGAAATAATTTCATTGTAAGATGATCACACTGGTAAATATTTGACTAGCATACTTTAAAATGAAGGCAAAGAAGGTGATAACAAGAAAATATTTGAATAAGGAGGCTTTAAAATTAAGGTAAAGAGGGCAATAACAACAGATATTTGAACAAAGGATTTAGAATAAAGATTATAAAGGCATTAACAGATTAAAGAGTACTTTGAAAATTAAAGCTCAGATGTTAACAAGTTAATATTTAACTGAAGGCCTTTAAAATTAAGGCAAAGAAGGTGTTTACAGGTAAATAATTGAATGAGGAACTTTAAAATTAAGGTTAAGAAGTGTTAACAAGCAAATATTTGAACAAAGGATTTCGAATAAAGACTAAGGTGTTAACAGATGCATATTTGATTGGAGTATTTTCAAAATTAAAGCTCAGGTGTTAACAAGTAAATGTTTAACTGAAGGACTTCAAAATTAAGGCAAAGAAGGTGTTTACAGGTAAATATTTGAATGAGGTACTTTAAAATTAAAACTAAGAAGGGAAAAGAAAAAAATAACTAAATAAAAATACATATGAAAATGTCAAATAATTTTTACCTTTAAGAATTTTGATTTGGCCACTTGGAGTATACATAGAACAGTTCGCACTTCTTCACCTTTGATCTGATCTAACAAATAATTGAATTTAGACATGCGTCGTTTCCAGTGTTCCAGTTCAGCGCGTGGACCAATATCATCAGCTTCCCTCCGCATTTGTTCACTTTCTGCAAGTACCTGAAACAGGGATTTCTTCTTTAGAACAAAAACAAGCCCAATTTTGTAAAGTAGAAATATAGTTGACTGGATTAATCCCAAGTGCATACTTTAATGGCCCTAGATTGATAAATGGTTAAGTTCCTAGGAGAATCAAAGAAACATGTAACATGGATAGAGAAAGCTAACTGTTGTAAATTACCTAGTCTGATGTTTGACTTACCAGCAATAAAGCTTCACTGATAAGTTCTTCCAGGCATGGTTGTGTGATTGATTAAGAATTTTTCTTCACAATCACTCAGTTTGCACTGCACAGCACCTTGGGCAAGTGACTTTTACTATAGCCATGGGCCAACCAATGCATTGTGAGTGAATTTGCTAGGCAAAAATACACACACACACACACACACTTTATATATATATATATATATATATATATATATATATATATATATATATATATATATATATATATATATATCGTCGTCGTTTAATATATATATAAAGTGTGTGTGTGTGTGTGTATTTTTGCCTAGCAAATTCACTCACAATGCATTAGTTGGCCCATGGCTATAGTAAAAGTCACTTGCCCAAGGTGCTGTGCAGTGCAAACTGAGTGATTGTGAAATATATATATATATATATATACTTTATTTTATCAATCTTGACAGAATGACTGGTTAGAAATTTCTTCGAAGGAGAACAGGTGATTATATGAACCCCAATTCATGACAGATATTTCATTTTATTAACCCTGCAGGGATAAAAGGTAAAACGACCCAATTGGGATTTGAACTCAGACTGAAAAGATTCAGAACAAATATCATAAAGTCATTTGATGTTCTAATAATTTGGACAACCCACCATGCTACCCTTATTAAATAATAAATTATGACTAACAACTGTGGTTTAATCTTGTACGCGGAACTCATTTTAGCCAATGGCTTTTAGTTTCAGTAATTGAATATGCAGCAGAAAAAGTAATGTCAAAACATGCTGCTCATCAATTATTTTTCTTTTAAAATCACACAATCTCTCTGTTTCCCTGTTGTCCAATTACTGAACTCTTAGTGATATACTTCTTGTTGTACATCTTTCATATGGTTCACAAATTATATCCTATTTCCATAACATTTAAACTACAAATTACATTGTCTTACAGAAGATAAACGTACACTAATTTAAATTGACTATTTACTGATTAGAATCCTGGTTAGCATAATTTATTATCATCATAATTTATTATGAACATTGGAGAACATTGCATTCCCAATATATCCAATACTCATCACTCAATACAGTCAATACAATTTATAATTCAACAATGCAGTGGCACAGAAACAATTGTAATAGATATTAAAGTTGAGCTAAATTCATTCTCTAACTTCTTACTTTATATGTTACTTTTTTTATCTTTTATCTTTTACTTGTTTCAGTCATTAGACCAGGGGTTGGCAAATTAGGGTAAATTACCCCAAGTGGGGTAAAAAAATAAGTAAAATTATATAAGAAATGTGTTCCTTGTTACGTCATGCCATTTTGAACTACAAACAATTTGGTTGCTACAGCGTTCTCAAGTGACTTAACTATATATATATATATATATATATATATATATATATATATAGTTAAGAGTTGCTTGGGTATAAAATATTTCTTAGTTTGTAACGAAAACATCTGCTGCACTAATGTTTAGAAGAGATCTCTAATGGTTCTAGACTGTTTAGAAAAGGAGAGATTGTTTAGAAAAATTGACATCAAAATATAATGGTAGTAATATGATAGCAAGAATGATGATGAAGGTGGTGGTGGTGGCGACGACGACAACAACAATAATGATGATGATGATGATGACAACGATGACAATGACTGTCTTTCCCACCATTGTATCTAATAGCAGTGATGACGGTGAAAGCAATGATGATGGTGAAGGTAGTGATAGCTGTAGAGATGATTTTTGAAATGTATGACTTGAATTATTTGCAAACCATGTCATCAGTGTAAACGATTATATAAAGTTGTCTTTTACTTTCAGACGTAACTTTTATTTACAAGTAACACTATGAAAGAGCTTATAACGGTAATATTTTCGAAGTCTGGCTCACATAATGAACACAACAACATCATTATTTTTCAAAGAATGAAACACACCTGTTCAACTTGCTTTATCCAAATTTTAATGATGTTTTCAATTTCTTCCAATGCTTCACCACTATTGGCAATAGCCACATACCCAGAAGCTGTGAATGTTTGCAAACTGCTCATTGGTTTGAAATGTTGCAATGTCACCTTTTCTCCAAGACTATCTTGGGCACCTGTCAAATGATATTTAACATACAGAATTGTAAAAAGATGTAAATTTATTTGCTTATTAACATAGAAGAAGAAGAAGAAGAAGAAGAAGAAGAAGAAGAAGAAGAAGAAGAAGAAGAAGAAGAAGAAGAAGAAGAAGAAGAAGAAGAAGGAGGAGGAGGAGAAGAAGAAGAAGAGGAAGGAGGAGGAGAAGAAGAAGAGGAAGGAGGAGAAGAAGAAGAAGAAGAAGAAGAAGAAGAAGAAGAAGAAGAAGAAGAATTTTCCAGAGTTATAGCTTATCTCCATTGCTTTTTGGAATTATAAGAATAGAAACCGGGGGTGCATACCTGACAATACTGAAACAAAAGAAGACATTGAGTTATAAAAGTTATTCTGTATTTTTTGTCCTTGCTGTTGTGTGTCCAGCTCACCCCAGCCATTTTGATGGTTACAAGCTGCTGGGATGAAAATATTGGATAACAATGCTTCTAAGGAAGTCAAGACGGTGTTGCTACTTTCACTGGAACCACTCGCATGTAACTGCATATAATTAACTTCCTGTCAGGAAGAAAAACAAAACATTGATGGACATTGAAGATCAGGAAAAGTCAATTAATTGATTAAGATTCATAACAATTAACACAATTACCAGAAAAAGAAGAAAAAAAATAGAAACAATGATATTTTTGGTTATTCTAAAAACTTATGGAGATGTACTTGCATAGCAAGTGACCTGATCTGAGATCATGGGCTGGAACGAAAACAATTGCAGCGTGGAAGGTGTTTATAAGCCATTTAAGAAACACACAAAAACTGTTAGATTCACTTCAACATTTGAATTTAATTTGTCAAAATATTTTCGTTGCTTTGAGACCACGACCTGTTCACTGACCACAGAATTTTGTCAGTGGACAGGTCGCGGTCTCAAAGTGACAAAAATATTTTGACAAATTAAATTTAAATAAAAAATTATGTTTTATTTTTAATTACTAAAATCTTGCATTGAGTTACTGCTAACTGGACTGCTGATCATTTTTGGCTGGTTATAATAAAGATCAGGAATTCTCAATGTGGGCATATGCCCCACCAATGGGGCCTGGGAAAATTGTAGTGGGGCGTGGGGTCCAAAACTTCTTTTTTTTTTACATCAAACATAACTGGCACTCTGTCGGTTATGATGACAAGGGTTCCAGTTGATCTGATCAACGGAACAGCCTGCTCATGAAATTAACATGCAAGTGGCTGAGCGTTCCTCTCCTCAGACACGTGTACCCTTAACATAGTTCTCAGGGAGATTCATCACAACACAGAATGTGATAGGTTGGTCCTTTGAACTACAGATACAACTCATTTTTGTCAGCTGAGTAGACTGGAGCAACATGAAATGAAGTGTCTTGCTCAAGGACACAATGCATTGCTGGGAAGTGAACTCATGATCTTATGATTGGGAGCTGAATACCCCTAGCTACTAAACCATATGCCTTCACCAAACGTACTGCACTTATACTTTTTTTTTCCAACTACCAATGGGGCATAGATTTTTCTGGAAACTTATTGTGGGGGCCTAAGGGAAAATAGGCTGGGAAACAGTGGTATAGATAAAGCCAAATTTTCTGTAAGATTCCTCGTGACCCCCTGCTAAAGATATGTGTGGGCACCAAAAAAAATGATTGGTGCAAAGGAGGATATCATATGTGTGTCACAATTAAGAGATTAAACGAATCTAACAGAGATAAAATAGTTTATTGCAATAGTGGTTGGCATTAGGAAAGGGTATCCAGCCGTAGAAACCTAGCCAAATCAGATTGGAACCTAGTGTGGCCCCACCAGCTTACCAGTTTTCAGTCAAACCATCCAACCCATGTCAGCATGGAAAGCAGATGTTAAATAATGATGATAATGATGGTCGTGATGAGATAGTTTAAAGAATCATTGCAGAAAATTTAACAGTAAGTAGGATATAATGAACAACACAATGCCTTGGCGAATCATTAAGCAGAGACTATTTTTAGGGATTATTCAATATCCTGTGTGACAAAGCAATGATTGTTACATTCATTGTCATTAAAACTATCCTCCATATAATTAATTATGCACATTATTTATAGTACATAATTGCAACTATGCAATAAAATTTTGAATTCATTCAATGATACTGGTTAAATGCTTTCTTTCTAATAACAGAAAGAAATTATTTTAGATTAAAACTATAACATTCTTAGCTGCTTAAGTATGATATTTCTTTATGGAAATTGACAAATGGATGCGTATGTAGTTAGTTTTACAAGATGTCACACTGTTGAATGAACCTGGAACACTGTGGTTGGAAGCAAGCTTCTTACCACACAACCACGCCTGTGCACCTATATATATATAGGTGATGCAGCACGGAACTTTGTCAGTGAACAGGTCGTGGTCTCAAAGCAACAAAAATATTTTGGCAAATTAAATTTAAATGTTGAAGTGAATCTAACGGTTTTTGTGTGTTTCTAAATGGCTTATAAACACCTTCCACGCTGCAATTGTTTTTGTTCTAGCATACAATCTCAGATCAGGTTACTTGCTGTGTAAGTACATCTCTGTACTTACATATATATGTATGTATATTTTTTCAATGTGTACAAATAACAAGGAAAAAAATAAATAAATAGTTACCAGGGTGGCAAAAATTCACATAAGTGCCAAGGATGTCACAACCTGCTTATAAAGGTAGGAATTCCAGGGTTAAGTGAAATGCTTTTGTATAACATGAATAAATTAAGAAATGGAGTCAAACACAGGTTTTATTGAAATCATTTGAATAACACCTGCGTTTGACTCTGTAACTTCAGATTGATCAGATTGGTTGATACCTTGTGAGTGAATTTGGCCGATGGTAACTGTAAAAACCCATTGAATGTGTTTGTGTGCGTGTGTGCATGCATCTTTCTATTTCTGTTTGTCCCCCAGTACCACCAGCACCACTTGACAACCAACGTTTGATTACATCCCCATAACTTAGTGATTGATAGAATAAGTACCAGACTTTACTTTAAAAATAAGTACTGGAATTGATTTGTACGTCTAAACCTTTCAAGAGGGTGCCCCAGCATGGCCACAGTCCAGTGACTGAAGCAAGGAAAACATAAAGACAAAAGACATCGTATAACAATAATTAACAATATTTTAACTTTACCTTAGCAATATTAGCTTCGGTGAGATCATTACAGGTGTTGACTTTTATGAATAGTAAACCTGTTCCTCTCAAACACAATTCTTTACCATCAGTGACAAATATTTTGGCCTTTGTTGGACGATTCACTCGATTCAGTGGAACTCCAAGACGAAGATTATCTGATGTGATGAAATTAAAACTTAATTGTAACAACCATGTGTGTGTATATAAACAGACTTACATTTGTTTTGTTGTTTTTTTTAGCAGTGTATCATACAATACAGACAAGAAGGTGATATTTTGAATGTAGTATCACCATTAAAACAACAGAAAAACTGGGTATTTTCACCCTTGCAAGGTGAAAAAGTTGTCGACTATGGCTGTTTGTTGACAATTTTTTTCTATCTTGTGAAGGTAATAATACCCAATTTTTCTGTTGTTTTAACAGCAATACTCCATTCAAAATATCATCTTAAAATGCATAAAATTTGCACCTCTTTATTTCTCGAATTCATCAAACAGTAGTGTAGCCAGTGGGATTAGGGGCAATCCACCCCAGGTTGTGCTTTTATGAGGGTGGCACTTTTGGATCTACTGTATAAGCCTGTATCTACTTATACTTGGGATGCGGGGTTCAATCTCATGATCTACCCCACCCCCAAGTGGCACATACTCTAGATAGGCCACTGTCATCAAACCCAAAATATTGCTAATAATTATATTAGCCTCAAATATATCAACTTCAAAGGTTAATTGTCTGGAAACTAATGCTGTCAATGTCTTGTTTCATTATTAATGTCTTCATAGGCTCAGGAACAGGAGGTGCAGAGAGTGCATGTATGCCCACTAAAATTTTTGGCAGGCAATAAAAATGCTTTGAACATCCTCCTAGAAACATTTTTTGACTGATCTGAAACACGATTTAAAAACAGTGTGTATGGGACGGCGCTATTAAGACAGCAAGCTGGCAGAAACATTAGCACACCGGGTGGAATGTTACTGATTCGGCAGAAGCAACCAATAGAATAAGCACCAGGCTTACAAAGAATAAGTCAAGGGTTCATTTCTTTGACTAAAAGGCAGTGCTCCTGCATGGCCACAGTTAAATGGGTGAAACAAGTAAAAAAGTAAAAGAATCCCTAAATGAATGCAAATGCCCTAGTGATTAAGGTACTATGCTCACAATCATTTTAGATTGAGGGTTTGAAAATCAGACCTGGTGATGCATTGTGCCTCTGTATAATACACTTTGCTTTGCATGCCTCCAGCACAACCTGATGAATATGTAAACACTACAGAGCACTGATGTTTGATTTAAGTTCAAATCTTGCATTCTATCCTAAACATCTTGAAAACTTGGGAAGGCTCCTGTGTCATGAAGCAGACTTTACTTAAATTTTTCATCATTCTAGTTATTTCCAAATTTCAGCCCATAGAAAATAACCATTATTAACACCACTTCAGCCAGCACTTAATTCTCTATCCCATATTAAACAAAAGTTGGAACAGAAGAAATGGATATGTCATTACAGAATAAACAATTTATGTAACATAAATTATAGTGAAGAGTTTGGGATGAGAACTTAGAAGAATCTTAAGTGATTCTTTCACAGTAAAAAAAAAAAAAAAAAACTATTACGCAACTTGAAAATAAATAAAATTTTTACATCCACTTTTCTGACATCTGAGATGAACGTGACGATGTGAAATATCTTTATCTTTTGTTAGATCAGTCCTGTCTCCAATAAATGTTTTCATCACATAGCCATCTCATAAAACTAATACCATCTACTTTCCTACACATGCACTTACACACACAGCGAGCTGGCAGAAACGTTAGCACGCCGGGCGAAATGCTTAGCGATATTTCGTCTGCCGCTACGTTCTGAGTTCAAATTCCGCCCAGGTCGACTTTGCCTTTCATCCTTTCGGGGTCGATTAAATAAGTACCAGTTACGCACTGGGGTCGATATAATCAACTTAATCCGTTTGTCTGTCTTTGTTTGTCCCCTCTGTGTGTAGCCCCTTGTGGGTAGTAAAGAAATAACACACACACACACATACTTGCACACATGCACACACACACACACACATGCATGCACACACACACACACACACATGCATGCATACACACACACATGCACACATTAGCACTCTCTTTAGATTCAGCAATTGCAGCAGTCAGTTAAATATATTCTGTTCTTTCACAGCAAACTTCGTTTTGGATTAGACTGAAGAAACATACATTGAAGATTTTACATCAGCTCTCATGGTCGACGTGACTTCCACATCCACAGCTCAGACAACGCTTTATTTAGAGTGTCCAGATCTCTTCAAACTGTAAAAACAGCCAATGAAGGATAGAGAAGGTCCTGTCCTTCAGCTTGTTGTTTACAGTTGTTTATTTGCTTGTATAGCAATACTTCAACAGTAAAACACTGTAGTCATTTTAATTTTTTTACAAACAAGGGGTTAAACATGTCATACAGTGTAAAGTTATCCCCAAAACCATGAATGCTTTTATCAAAGTTAATATAAGCCACAGCTCTTCGTGGTTCTTGCACTCCTCTCACTCTGTCATTGTTGCCACAGAACTGAATCCTTCACCAATATGAAATATTAGGAGCAATCATATCCCTTATCAAAACACAAAAACCCTAAATATTTTTGAGCTCCTTTTTTTACTTCCTAATCCAGCCTTTACCAAACTACCACTGCTCCAGTAGCTGATGAATAATTGGACCATTGCCTCATCAAGGTGACACACCACACACATACAGGGTGCAACACCCATCAATTCTTGAATTTTACGGTTAGCTAACTAGTCAGAGCTCCTGTCTTTTTAACCTATCTTTAACTGAAAATATCTTTAACTTATAATCCATTCTAAAAAAGACATACAGGTGTCTGAAACCATCTTCTGAGGTATGTCCCTTCACATTCCTCTCACAACCAACACTAATAACCCTGGGTACCCAAGTAATTTGCATGCAACTAACCTATGAAGAACATATCCTATAATGCCTAGAAAAAATTTCCCACCTCTACAAACAGAATGGCTTTCACCCACTTCTGCAACTTCTATGAAGCCATTATCCAAAGAGTAAACAAAGGCTATACCTGTGGTTTTCTCTACAGTTGGTTCCTGGTAATAGAATATGAGTTGCCTTGCGCCATTTGCTTCTAAGAATCTGTGGATGATTTCAATCTGAAATTAAAAGCCTTTTACAATTATAAAGTAACAAAATATGACCCAATATATTTTTACACAAAAATTTGATTCCTATGACACAAGTTGCAAGCAATGTATTTTACGATTGAGGGAGAGAAACAACACCATGTGGAATTCCTAGTTTTTCTCAGAGAGCAATAATGCCATAAATGAAATGAACTTGCCTTAACAGGAAATTGGGACCATTTTGTACCTTTGATTCAGCAAAGCTTACCACTTGTTTTAACTCACCACTAACACTAAAGTTAATAGTATTATTTTCTTTGGGTCAGTAGAGGTCAAATGTGTTTACTACAACTAGAGATCAATGAGAGCACTGACCTTGGCCTTGAAAAAGAAGCAATTCACCTTGTTCGATTTTTTAATTACTGATAGAAAAAAATAATAATACATGTACATATACATACATACATGCATGCATACATACATATACATAGACATATATATATATATATATATATATATATATA
>NC_069000.1:14068895-14069928 GCF_001194135.2 Octopus bimaculoides
CGATCAACGGAACAGCCTGCTCATGAAATTAACGTGCAAGTGGCTGAGCACTCCACAGACACGTGTACCCTTAACGTAGTTCTCAGGGATATTCAGCGTGACACAGTGTGACAAGGCTGACCCTTTGAAATACAGGTACAACAGAAACAGGAAGAAAGAGTGAGAGAAAGTTGTGGTGAAAGAGTACAGCAGGGTTCGCCACCATCCCCTGCCAGAGCCTCGTGGAGCTTTAGGTGATTTCGCTCAATAAACACTCACAATGCCTGGTCTGGGAATCGAAACCGCGACCCTATGACCGCGAGTCCACTGCCCTAACCACTGGGCCATTGCGCCATTGTGGTGGGGGAGTACATAAAAGATAAATGGAAAGAAAAAGACAAGACAGTGAAATGGGATCACATGAATGATACAGTCCTCCTGATACAGCAGAACCTCCAACTTGGGCCATCAAGGGAACCTCACATATCCTGGATTACCCTGACCACCAAACACATGAGCCCACACCCAATTGTTGGTTTCCAATCTACAGGTATATGCTTGATAATAATTATATGGATCTATGTCAGTTTCGGCAATGAGTTACTTGCTCATTCCATTCAATTAACTTGTAAGTAGCTGAGTATTCAACAGACACATGTACCCTTAATCTTTGAATTACAGGTACAATCAAACTAATGGGCTTCCTTCCATAGTTTGCATCCACCCACTTTCATTTCAGTCATAAAACGTAGGAATAACTGAGATTATAGTAAAAGACAATTACTGAACAAGTCACATAGTGGAATTGAACCCAAGACTTTGTGATAGCAAAGTGAACTTAATAGTTCTGCCATACAGTCTCTAACGATTTAATGTGTATGTATGAATGTATGAAATATCATTAGCAACAATAAACACCATTAGCAACAATAAACACCTGGGGTGCTTTTCTGTTAAATCTTTGTTGCAAGAATATAGGCCAAGTTCTCCTGTTAACAATAACTCCATTCTTCCACCACCACCACCACCACCACCACCACCACCACCTCTTTCA
>NC_069000.1:14070570-14071969 GCF_001194135.2 Octopus bimaculoides
ATATATAAAGATATTAATACGATGCATAGAGAGATACTACTGACAATCCAATAATTTATTTATATTATAATATTACCTGATATTCTATGAATATAATATAACATAACATAATTAATTTTTACAATCCAGCCGTCCTTTCACACAGAACTTTGTCTATTTTGAAACCATGACTCTCAGGTGACTTTATATATCTTTATATATAAGGGAACTATTATTATATATGTATATCAGAGAAAAATATATAAAAGTCGAAACAATTAGTTGGCCTTCTATAGTTCTAATAATTGTTTATGTTATATAATATTATGTTACATTATATTATATTATATTCATATGAAATATTATAATATAAATGAATTATTGGATTGTCAATAGTATCTCTCTATTTAATTTATCTTTATAATTGGATTATACCAATATTTATTTGGTATTCAACTGACATACCAGTGTATGATTCTAAAACATAAAAAAAAAATGACTGATGTCTTAGGGTTTAAGGAAGGGCAGGGTGACATAAAGAAAAATAAGATTTCACTATTGGTTTTAAATCATATGTTTTATGTTTGAAAATAAAGGAAGTGGGGATTGTAATGTTGATTGCCAAGTTCAAAAACATTTTTTTTTTAAGCTTCAAGGCTTCCCCCCATCAATTTTAAGTATGTAGTACAAAAGCATATTGGCCAGAATCAATACTGAGTGGCAGAAGAGGTGTTGGAAAAATTCTTAAATTTTCTTTTCTTTTCTTTTTCTTTTCATCGTATTTATTTTGTACCGAAAATGCATCTCTCGTTGTTTCTAAGTGTGTAAAGCAAAACAAAATTGGACAAAACAGGTCCTGAAATGGAGATACATGGTTATCCAACCTGAGGAAAGAGCAGGAGAAGAAGAAAGAGAGAGAGAGAGTGGGAGGCAACAGGATAGAGATGGTGGGAAAACTGCCGGCTTACTCACAGGGGACAAGGATCAGAATATAAATGGGATGGCTGAGTAAAAGAAGAGAGAGATATAGATAGTGGCAAGTACCAGGGCATACCCTTGAGGTCCAAATGTCATAATATAAGTGGCAGGATATTGGGAAAGAAGTATGATTAGAGGGTGTGGGGGAGGAGGAGTGGGAAGTGGATGGTGCAATCTTGTAAATTACAAATACAATATGATCTATCAATATGAAACATTCTATACATATAAACACACACACACACACACACATACACACACATACACAAGTATAAAATGTGAATTCATTGTAAGGAGGTCAAATGGTTAAATAAATATATTCATCATTCATACCCCCTGACATTTTGTGCTTTGTGTGTGTGTGTGTGGGGGGGATTTATATATATATATATATATATATACTCTTTTACTCTTACTTGTTTTAGTCATTTAACTGCGGCCA
>NC_069000.1:14072389-14074299 GCF_001194135.2 Octopus bimaculoides
TATATATATATATATATGTATGTATGTATGTATGTGTTTGTATGTATATTAGGAACAGTGGATCTCGAAGCACATACAACTTTAAATGATAGCATGTAAATATTGGGTTGAAAAGCCCTTTTGGATTAAAAAAAGTTGAAGGCTGCCCTCGATATTTTTTTATCCTAAGGGTTGCTCAATCTAATATTTTTACCTGCTGTTATTTATAGCTTTAAAGGCAGCAAGGTAGCAGAATCGTTAGCATGCTGGGCAAAATACTTGGTGGCATTTCGTCCATCTTTACGTTTTGAGTTCAAATTCTGTTGAGGCACATTGCCTCTCATCCTTTCGTGGACAATGAAATAAACACCAGTCAAATGCCGGGGTCGTTTAACCTACAAGCTCACTCCCCCAAATTTTCAGACTTAGTGCCTATAGAGTAGAAAGGATATAGCTTTATGTGCTTCGAGATTCAATGTTCCTTGAAATAATTGTTCCACATTCCCCCAAAAGTTTCTAAATTCTTATGACATCAACAATATATTTATTTAATTATTAAAATAAACATATACATATATAGATACATATACATACACACGTAAGATACAATACTTGCTTCATATCACTGTGTTGAACATATCAAGGTTTAAGTATGTAAATGGTTAAAACTTTATTCAATAGCATATCTACCTGTGTTCCTTCAAGGATACTTTCCTCGACATCTAATTTGTCCAGTTGAAGACAATCTGCGACTGTTTGTAAAATATACCAATGACGGTCGTCCAGTTGTTTTCGTTTGCTTTCTCGCTCTTCTTTCAACTTTTGCTACAATAAAAAAGAAAAAAGAAAAATAAATATTTTGATTCTGTTACGATATAAAAAATATTGTTTCTTGAATAAAAAAAAATGTTACATGTTATACAGAGTGTTCATAAATTACCTTTACAATAGGAAAAATTCAGGAAAAGGAAAACGAAAAGTAAGGCTAACTCAGCAAAGGTCACTGAAGGTTATTAAGTTTTATTCGAAACATCAGAACACTGTTACTTGGGCTCCATTAGTCGCATTCAACACAGCAATCGGTGAATAATTATTATAGGAAACACTATCTAGTATTTGGTCATACACCAAGATACCTTCAGGAAAAACCTCATATCCATCTTTAGCAGTTTATAATGAACCCATTGCCCAACTAGTGCTTATTTTATCAACCCCGAAAGGATGAAAGGCAAAGTTGACCTTAACAGAATTTGAACTCAGAATGTAAATACCGAGAAGAAATATCTCTAAATATTTTATCTGGTTTGGTAATGATTCTACTGCCCTGCCACTCTGCTATAGGCGCAAGGCCTGAAATTTTAGGGGAGTGGGGCTGGTCGATTACATCAACCCCAGTACTCAACTGGTACGAATTTCCTCAAAGATGAAGAGCAAAGTCGACCTCGGCAGGATTTGAACTCAGAACGTAAAGATGGACAAAATAGCACTAAGCATTTTGTCTGGTGTGCTACCGATTCTGCCAGCTCACCATCTTGTCTGAAATAACGATTCTAACGGTTTGGAAGAATTAGATGACAGTTGTCCGGTAATTTTCTTTCATGTAAATAAATGTCTATGTTAATTAAAAAAATTTGCCAGTAAAATCTCATAAAATGACAATGTTAAGGCGGTGAGCTGGCAGAAACGTTAGCACACCAGGCGAAATGCTTAGCGGTATTTCGTCTGTCTTTACATTCTGAGTTCAAATTCCGCCGAGGTCGACTTTGTCTTTCATCTTTTCGGGGTCGATAAATTAAGTACCAGTTATGCACTGGGGTCGATCTAATCGACTGCCCCCCCCTCTCCAAAAATTTCGGACCTTTTGCCGAGAGTAAAAAAAGAAAATAAATAAAATGACAATGTTCTAAAAGTTGTACATGTTTATATATTAT
>NC_069000.1:14075308-14079676 GCF_001194135.2 Octopus bimaculoides
GTTACTGCTTCAGTTCAGCATTCTGCTAAGTATGTGCTGCACATGTTCAATGTATATCACCTATTTCGGAAGAAAATAGCGCGAATTTTCATTAAGGAGTATTCTGTGTACTTCTTTATGTCATATTGGCCATATTTGACCACTGCACTCTTCTAAGATATTTCCAAATTTTGTTGAATGCGTCCTTTGTCAGGTTAGTGACATCAGAGGCATTTTGCTCGCGATAGCCTTCACAAAATATATTATTGTAGAGCATTGCCCGTGAACTCGTAAGAGACAAACTATAAACGTGGACCTTTGTTGCAGACTAGTTAAGGAACTGCTCGGACGAAAAGGAACTTCCAGTCAGACAGGAAAGAATCCAGGATTTTTATGTAATACTAGATCACTCCCTCTCACGTGTTATAGATGCTTAATACACAAGGAACAACACTTCAACATATCCTTGTTTGTGGTTAGTTTTACGTATAGCTTAGCAAAAGCTAAGAGTGGTGACCCAAACATGATGTGATGAAGTATTGTTTATTGCGTATTAAACATCCACTATGAGTGCGGTCGGTGCTAATATATGAGGCCTGGAAAGAATGGTTGCTTTAAAGAGCTTTTTTTGTGGATTCGAAGGCTGAGGTCATTGCCCTGTCCCATTCCACCTGTTTTTGTTTTTTACTTTTTCCTGATAGCGCCTTGTACGATCGATGGGACCCCCATCTCATCAATCTTGCTGCAGAGGGAATGGAACGACGATAAAAGTTTACCATACCCACAAACTTGTGCAGAGCCTTGCTTATGGTGGCGAGAGAATTCATTCCAAATACAAAGTCAGACCCGAATGGTAAAAGATATCTTGAACAACTGACAGACAACATGGACCAGTTACACCCCACCGCTAGATCAACCTAGGTCCTCTGTACCGAATGGCATCCACAAGGCGAAGTTCGTTTTCGTTTGTCGTGATGCACCTTATGATGAACCATACAAAGTGATTCACCCAGGGGACAAATCATTTCAACTCCCGCTCGGGGGACGACAGGTCACGGTTTCCTTCGACAGTGACAGCCCCGTTTACGTAGCTCAACCACTGAACAGAGGCCGTCCTAGGCAAGTTACACTGACCCCTGGCGACGATCAGTTACCAAAGAGCCAATCTTAACGAAAGCTGTACAATGATTCTTAAATTCTCGACCTATACTCTGAAGGAATCACATAATAAATGTTATGTTTTGGACATGGTCGGAATCAAGTGTTATATCAAACAATACTGGATAGCACTTTACTCATAGTCTATAAAAGAAAATGTGTTTTACGATGAGATCGGAGCAAAGAGAAATATACGCCATTTTGTAATTCAAATGACAAATATTGTGCTTGCAAACTTTCTCCTTTTTCCTGATTTATTTTACGTTTTTCATCTGGATTTCAAATATGGGTTGCCATTGAGACAAAAGTTTAAACAGCTCAAAGAAGTTTATTTCTTTTCATGTTTCATTTTCTCCATCCACTGGATGGATATTGCGCAAGTAAACTTAAATTAGCCAAATCTACATATTTCAGCCCAATTTTAGGATAATTCTTTTTCAGACAGAGTTATTAGGTCATTTATATAATAAATAAATGCGTAGATACGACCTGCAGATAAGCAAGTTTAGTTGCTCAACTTATCTTTACTTACAAAGAGCACGAAAGAAAACACACATTTCTTACAAATGGTAAGAAGGAACCTAGATAGCATTAGCATATCATTCTGTAACGAAGATTAATAGATTGATCACAACTTGGCAGGGGAACTGAGCAACGAATCCTTGTACTAACTTACCCAGTCAACGTTATTGAAGAAAGAATAGTTAGACTTGGCTCAGGATTTGTTTAGTTAGTTACTAAACGCATTAAGCCTGATTTCAAATCTTTTTCAAATATTATTTATGGTCTTCTAGTCCACTCAAGGACACAGAGACTATGAGTGACATGTAATTAGACCTATACACAAGCATGTGTGTGTATGTGAATATATTCACAGCTACATGTGTGTGTGTGTGTGTGTTTGTGTGTGTGCGTGCCTCTGCGTTTGTGTTTATCTCCGACCATAGCTTGACAATCAGTATTAGTCTGATTACATCCTGATAACCTAGCGGTTCGGCAAAGAGAGCGATAGAATAAGTACCAGACTTTAAAAACATAAGTACTAGAGTCGATTCACTCTTTAAAAAAAACCACTTGAAGTGGTGCTCAACACGGCCACAGCCCAATGACTAACACTAGTAAAAGAATATGTAAGAGGCTGAATTATGTCGGTACTGGAAGGGTGTTACACAATTCCTTACATAAATGCTTTTAGGAAAATTAGCAGAACAAGAAAGTATTCAACAAAAAACAATCTTTTATTCGGTATGTACAAAATGTACAACTCGGGACAATCAGTAGCCAGGTCTGGCGTGGAAACAGCAAAGTCGGTATTAATCTTACTTTATGAAGACAATATTACACTTGGAACAAACAGTGGTCAGGTCTGGCGTGGAAACAGCAAAGTTAGAGTTAATCATTCTTCATGGAGACAATATTACACCTTAGAACAAACAGCGGTCAAGTAGTCAGATGTAGAAACAGCAAAGCTTGAGTTAATAAAACCTTGTGAAGGCATTCTTCACAGAACTCCAGTCAAAATCAGAGCTGGTCAAATTCCAAGCGTCCGGGACAGGAGCGTAGGCGAACTCAGAGCTGCTAAAAAACATGTCTACAAAGTTCAGCAGCTGCGTTTCGAGTCAGAGACGCAAGAGAACTTTTTTCCCACCAGTTTTCCAGAAGATTCCAACCCTGTGCATGCTTGCTGAAGACTCTCAAGATGATGTCACTCCAAATATATGTATACACACACACACACTCAGGAAAATCCGTTCTTTTTTTTCTCCTTGAGTAGAATTACAAAACACAGTATCAACACTGCTTTCGCTTCTGGTGCAACAACCGGTTGTTAAGTCCTTGAAATTATCTTCCTAACATCTACAAGTGCACTTTCCATTTCATTTCTTTATATACACATGTGTATACATACACGTACATACGTACTCTCACAAACACACACACGCACGCGCACACACACACACACACACACACACACACACACACACACACACACACACACACACACACACACACACACACACACACACACACACACACACACACACACACACAGCATCCTACCGTTCGATCAAATGGACGACTTCCTCATTGAATCAGCATGTGTCCTAACATAATGTTCAACTAGAATCAGGCTAAGGCAGTGTCACAAGGCTGGGATTTCAAACTACATGTACAGCCCATGCGACGAGTCTCAACAGTTTCCGTTTATATAGTCACATACATACATACATACATACATACATACATACATACATACATACATTTGGGCTGCTTGATTGGACGCTTGATGAGATATGAGCCATTGATGTGAAAACCCGAAGAATACTAACAAACACACATAATTTCCGCATAAACAGTGATGTAGACCGCCTCTACCTAAAACGTAAACGAGGCGGCAGAGGCTTAACATCGATCTAAAATGCCTTTGAATGTTGCATTATATCCCTTCGAAGTGCATCTCTTGACCAAGTTTGCATACATGAAGCTGATAACATCATAAGACTTGGAAGGCAGCTCCTTGAGTAACAGTCTGTCTGATAACCGAGAACACATGCCCAAAGAAGTCGCACGTCTCTACTGCAACATAACAAATGAAAGGATGAGCCTATATGAGCAGAGGACTATGCATGGATATGTTAATAGAAAGCTCCGTGATGATAGTAGCATTGATCACCAAGGCAGTTTATCATGGACGAAGAGCCGGATTATTACCTCACACTCTGAAGGGTATGCATTTGCAATCCAGGAACAGGAAATATCAACAAAGTACCTGATGCACAAAAAGGATAGAGATGCGGGAAAAGCCGTAAAATGTGACAACCAATGAAGACTTTGTGGAGTTCACACTGAAGATACACCCACATCATAAGCAGTTGTCCGAAACTGTCATCACGGTATTATCTACCGATGAGACATGATGTTGTAGCTAGGACATTCTATAATGAAACCCATCGGAAGGATAATCCCGAGGACAAAGAAATAAAAACCCACAATATGGTAGAAGCCATAGCCACTCATAAGGAAAAGGAATACTGGTGGAATGTACCAGTGAAGACTTCAATAAAATGTAAGCACAACAGACCTGATATAATGATTTGGGATAGAGAAGAGAAACTGTGCACAGTTGTGGAAATTAGCTGCACAGCGGATGTTAACATAAAACTGAAGATCAGTGAAAAAGGGAACACCTATGCTGACCTATTGAGAAATTTACAGTTACTCCATCCAGAT
>NC_069000.1:14079756-14081458 GCF_001194135.2 Octopus bimaculoides
ATACATATATATGCCCATGGTGATGTAGAAAGATTTCAATATTACCTAAGGGAAAAGTTGAAGTATGCCAGTTCTCTTCACGAAAACCTACATTGTGAGAAGCTTTTAAAATACAGTCTTGTCATTTATTGAAGGATAAAGACATACGTACGCAATATCCTTCGGTTAGGCAATGCGAACACCATGAAAGGAAACCTAGAAAATGAATAGGTAGACCATCGATATCCCTAGTTCACCAATGCTTGGTAGGTAGTAGTTGAATAACTCTGAAGGCAGTTATTTATTACTAACAAGCATAAGTATGGTTTTACTAACCGGTTTTCGCTCTTCTGAACAGTGAAAAATTAATATCAGCGTTTACGTTATTGCAGATTTTTAAAATTTTATTTTTCATTGTGTTCAATTGTACTTCTGTCCACGTGTTTATTTTGCACGTTACATATTTCTGTTAACTTTGAATAGATATGTCACTTAATCTGCCCTGTAAATTGTGAAAATGAAGAGAAATTATCTCGAATTACGTGTCTCCACACACACACACACACACACACACATATATTATATATATTATATCACACACATATATATTATATCACACACACATATTCATATATATATATAAATATATATATATATATATATATATATATATATATATATATATATATATATATATATATATATTATATGTATGTATGAATATATATGTACATACCTACATATATGCATGTGTATGTGCGTATATATATGTGTGTGTGTGTGTGAGTACATTAACGTACACGTATTATATGAACATACAGGTCATAAATATATATATTTATGTTTCGGTAGAATTTTATTGATGTATTCATAAATTAAACCATAGCATACAATCAACCATTTGTGTTCTTTTTTTATCACTACGCCGCAACTAGAGCCAGCTCTGAGTCAAATTTACGGTTTAAATCGGATTTGATACTCACATGTCTTCAGTATCCTACCAACACATGATATCTTCATGGTTCTTTTACCTCACGGTAAACCCTGTGCCATTGTACCAAGCCATTTCTGGCGTCCTATGTATTGATGTGCCCTGATTTTATTGAAACCTATAATTAATCAATATACACACACACACAAACACACACACACACACACACACACACACACACACACACACACAAACTCTGTTTCATTATACAAGATATTCAAGCGTACGTGGGTAGAACAGTGGTTTGCTGCTACTGGGACGCAAGCTGAAACTTGATCGGTGCCCCACTCTGAGTTAACAGGGCGAAGGAGTCTGATGCTGAAAGACCCCGAAACACACAGCCCGAGGCCACAGTAACATCATTGATGATGCATCCTTCATCATTTGTGAGATGCAGTTTGAAATAAAAAAGTATATATATATAATAATAATATTAGGGACAAAATCCAAATTACAGGTAAAAACTCAATTAAAATCAATTTATAAAAAATTAAAATTAAACTGAGCTTTATAGATAAAATATATATAAAATATATAGTTTTAGGGAAAATAACCAAGTTTCAAGGACTTATCGATGAAAATCCACTATCACATATAGAAAAATTAATATTTAAAAGCACAATAAATGAGTATAATATAAAGTAAAGTAAATATCATAAGATAAATATAATAAAAAGATTACACGTGTTTCATAACTAATTTTCAAATAGAAAAGAAATTTAAATCGATTAA
>NC_069000.1:14082178-14089295 GCF_001194135.2 Octopus bimaculoides
TTACGTGCAGTACAGCAAATCAAATATCGCACTTACTATAAGAGAAGTGAATTAAAAATTGTTTTGTGTGTGCCACGACACCTTTTTTATGTACTCGCTCCCGCTACCTTTAAGACCTGGCTACGCCTCTGCATACACACACACACACACACACACACACACACACACAAGCTCTGGCTCTTCGTTCCTCATTTAGAACTCGAGATATTAAGGAGCGATTTTTTTTATTGATTCTTTTAACAGTTTACAATTTCAATCGCGGGGAGTGGGAGGAAATCCTTTCATTGTATACAACATGTACTCAGCAGTTCTATGTTCTAATACATTTCCGCGGTAAAAAAATCAAAGAGAAGAACTGACCCGTCTGTGGGCGACCTATTGTAGGATATTCTTTTCTACTCTAGACACAAGGCCCAAAATTTTTGAGGAGGGGGCCAGTCGATTAGATCGACCACGCTGAGCATTTTGCCCGGTGTGCTAACGATTCTGTCAGCTTGCCGCCTTAACTTATTGTAGAATATTGTTGATTGTTTGACAAATATACACTGTTACTCTAATCGCTTTAAAAAAAATTAACTTATAAAAAACGTTTATAAAAATTGAAAATAGAAAAATTATGTAAGAAAATAGGCCGAGTATAAGTTTCAACATTGAGAAGCTTTCAGCCATATAACTAATTAGTTACAGGTGGAAGCTTGTTTGCAAGTAAAATGTCATGTTGACTTTTTGATTTTCAGTTAAACATGCTCTAACAAGCCCACAGAACAACAAAATCTGGTAATAAAAGTTTGTATCAACATGTCAGTTTTATAAAACAGGAATCTAGTATTGAAAATATCTTTCTATGTATTAAATTGCTACTGTGATATCTTGGAGTACAATTATATCTTTAATAACTTTATGTTAGTAAAATCATCATTATTGTTATTATCATTTAACTTAAATTTTCAATATATTGGCGTTGTTTTTGTTTTTTGTTTTTATTTTAGCAAAACATTGCAAGTTGTAAAGCAAATTCATGATACAAGTTGATGGTTAGTACTTTTACCTAGCATTTCAATATTTCGGAGTTAGGAACCCGTCTTCAGGAAATCTACTGAAAAAAGATGTTGTTAGCTGACTTTTCTGCTCTGTCATCAGCTAACATCTTTTCTCCATAGATTTCGTGAAGAAGAGGTCCTAACCCCGAAATATTGAAATACCACGTAAAAGTACAACCCATCAACTTGCATTATTATTTTTTTGTAACTTGCATTGTTTTTGCTTTAAAAAAATAATTAAAAACATCTCTGTATAACAGACAACGCTTCATGAAAACTATACTATTTAAAACATTCTTTATCTTACTAATCAGCTATCTTCTAAACCTTTGTTTGAATCCCCTGCTAACGAATACTTTGCATGTATTTTGCATTTGTGATCAGGTAATCATATCAATCTTGAACCATAGAAAGATCTTTGTTATCCAGAACTTCATTCAGATGCTTTAGCTTCAACGGGCGGTTTTGCTTTTTCAAAGTTGGTGGTAGAAGGCTCATGACCATTGCAAGCTCTCCCTCTCTCAAATTGGTGAGGGACAAGTTTGGTGCTTAGTTTCAAGATCTATAAATGGATACCTGAGGAGAGAATATAGACAGGGGCTGGAGAATACCGGGAAGTTATAACTCTGCGAGAAAAGACTGAGTAAAGTATATTTTAGAGAGGATTTAGACGTGAGATACGATGTTGGTGACGTGTAGAAGAGAAACCGAATGTATACCAGAGTGTGTGTGCAGCTTACAAATTCAGAAAATCAGAAATCGCGGTAAAAGAATCAAAGAGAAGAACTGGCCCGTCTGTGAATATTGTAGAATATTGTTGACTGTTGACTAGATAGCCAGATGATCTGCTCCTTTAATGTGGCTCAGTAGACGTTTTGTTTGGTAGTAGTGACATATTATGTATGTAGGTCGCACGTGGCTTTAGAAGAAAGTAAGTCATCAGGTACAAAATATATTGCAGCTTTTAAATGGAATCCTGTTCTTTGCAATGCAGTTTTGATAATGTTATGTGCATTTGGTATGAAAGTGAGATCTCGCACTTGTAGTGATCTGGGTATTTTCAATGTGTAAGAGGGATACATAGTTTATTTCTAACTTACCTTCTACAAAAGACAGGTGTGACATTAGTGTCACTCACATATCTGAGACGGTATGGTTGCCATATACACGCACATAAAAAATATCTTCTGGGTTACGCTTTTAAAAAAGCAAACCCTCTAAATACTTGGTACGCTTCTATTCAAAAAATATTCTACAAAGTCCTCATTATTCTCATAGTCTTTATTCATAGAATCAATGTAGGTCTAATGTGAAATGCTAATGTTGGGTATGAACAATGGTTGCATGCAGAAAATTAAAGAAAGTCAAGTCTCGTGTCATTAGCATTGTTGTGACGGCGAAGTTATTAATGTAGAGAGGCAGGTGACAACTAATTTCTGAGCTGATAAAATATTAAATGGAAAAAGTTCAGTGAATGGGCACTACGATGAAGGCAGTTTGATAGAAAATTTCCATTACCAGATTTAAGACCCGACTGGAGTCCATAAATAGTCCAATAAGTTGGGATGTGTTCTCGTGTCGGATATAATGAGAAGACAAAAACAAAACTTGCATTATTATTTTTTTGTAGCTTGCATTGTTTTTTGCTTTAAAAAAATAATTAAAAACATCTCTGTATAACAGACAACGCTTCATGAAAACTATACTATTTAAAACATTCTTTATCTTACTAATCAGCTATCTTCTAAACCTTTGTTTGAATTCCCGTCGTCGGGAATTGAACTCACGACCTTATGATCGTGAGCCGAATGCCCTAACCACTAAGCCACGCGCCTTCACATATATATAGTTCTCTCACAGCAGCTCGTTGAAACTTAGTTACAAGCTTCATAACTGTTGAAGAAGTCTGTGGTGTAATCAAGATTAATAACTTTCACGATATCGATATGGATAAATAATAATAAGAGTATGAGATTGTAGAGGCAATTATCAGTACCTCTGAGATAGTCATAGTAAAGAAAGTTATCTTGAATTATTTAGTAAATCCGAGGAGGTGCCTTTTACAAACCTGAATAAGACGTGTGTTTATAACTTCTAATCTATATTCCATGCAGCAAGAAATGAAGCAGGATTGAACTAAGGACTAGCAACTTCTCGCAGAAAAACTGTTATGTTACTGAAACCGTTCAAGGACAACTCAGTGTGAAATACAACACGGAACGGAAATTACGACGAAAACCAATCTGTCTATTCGCAGCGTGTTTTAAAAAGCATTAATGGCTGTGTGGTTAAGAAGCTAGACTTACAAACACGGGGTTTAGGTTTCAGTCCCGCTGTGCAGGACTGTAGCAGAGTGTCATCCACAATAGCCTCAGGCTGACCAATGCTTCCTGAGGGAATTTGTTGACGGAAACTGTAAGCGTGTCGTGTGTGGGTGTACCCGTTTATGTTTGTGCTCCACCATCAGTCTCTTTTGAGACCCGATAGAATATGAACCAGACTTAGAAGAATACGTGTTGGGAACGATGTGTTTGATGAAACCCTTCAAGGCCGAACCCCGGTATGGTCGCAGTCCAATGACCGAAACAAGTTAAAGATAAAAGATACATCGGTATACAATGTGTATATGAATTTCACAATTTATTGCGTTGTTGAGACATCACTAAAAACATAGGTGTTCATATACAGTATCTTAAGAAGCGAATATCGATTTCATCCTTATGACAACATCCAGTGTGTTTGATGGGGCGCCCGAGACATAAGGCTACGTTGCCCATAACAACAATTCTAAACACGGATGCTACATATCTACGAACATTACTAACTTTCTGTTACAATCTACTGATCACAATAAATTATGAATAGTTTTGAATAAATCATTAATAAGACATTCTAAACATCGGATACAACAAAAGTATTGAATGCTTATTTTTGGCCAGCCACCAAGAATAAATGATGAACGGTCAATTACGAGAGCGCATATTTTCTCACCTGATAGCACATATATTACGATTAAAAAGATAATTTTGATTGGGAGTAGTTTGAGAAAACTGAAGATACCACGGGTCACTCTTTTTGAACCACAAAAGTTGACCACAAAACCTAATTGCATAGAAGACTTGCAAAAGACACATTTTTGATATTTTAATAATAAACTAGCCAGTTCGAAGATACGCCTCACAGATAATCTATGATGCATCACCATGGAGTTTCGAGTCCTTCAACATCAGCCCCCGTTGTCCAATTGGTCCAACCAGGGTTGATCAATTCCCTGCTTGTACCCCAGTAGCCAAGAATAAATGATAAACAGATAATTACGGGAGCGCATATTTTCTCACGTGGTAGCACATATATTACGATAAAAAAAAGATAAGTTTTATTGAACCACAAAAGTTGACCACAAAGCCTAATTGTATAAGAGAAGATTTGCAAAAGACATACATTTTTCACATTTAAAAAATGAAGTAGCCAGTTCGATGATACATCTCACAGATACCCTAGGATGCATCATCATGAGGTTTCGAGTCCTTCAACGTCAGAATCCGTCGTCCAGTTGACCCAACCAAAGTTGATCAAATCCCTGCTTGCCTCCCAGTAGCAGTAAACCAACAGTCTGCCCTCTCCAAAAATCACTTCATGACCTTCTCTGCAACTTCAATAAATAGAATTTAATAATGATCAAGCCCAGTGATTCTCAACTATTTTTACCAATGGACCCCTTTGATCGTATGTTTATATATATATATATATATATATACACGACAGGCTTCTTTCAGTTTCCGTCTACCAAATTTACTAACAAGGCTTTGGTCAGCCCGAGGCTATAGTAGAAGACACTTGCCCAAGGTGTCACACAGTGGGACTGAACCTTCTTACCACACAGCCACGCCTGTGCCTATCTACCTCTCATTAAATATATACTTAAAATAGCTACAATAGATTATGAGCAACCTCCATATATGGGCAAATCTCTCTGACTTTAGCATTTGTGCTCTTAAACTTTAAGATGAAAATTGTTTCGGTGACTTTTTATGTTTTTAATAATTTCAAACATCAATATGATTCACTATGTAAATTTTTAAATCTTGGAAGGTAATTATTTTCTTCTTCTATATTTTTATAATTCTGTTTGTTTTTTTTAATCTATGACTCAGTAGGTTTAGTGACTAAGACTTAATATCAACTCAATTCACAACTTAAGCATGGAAGCAAAACGGCTGAAGTTGATAAAGTTTCGTACGGAATACGAAAGAGATAAACACTTAAAAAGTATGTCAAAAGATATCAAAATGTCTCCAACTCTCTCTCTCTCTCTCCCTCCCTCTCCCTCTCCCTCTCTCTCTCTCTCTCTCTCCTGCAAAGATTATTCTACAATTCGGCTGTTGTCTGATTCCAAAGGGTGACCTGGGTATATTTCTTCTTCACAAAACATCCAATCGAAATTATCTTTGTGGTCGCAATATGCTATCATCTAAGAAATTATACGCTCTTGCAATTAATTCGTTCACTCAAAGAAATAATTGCACTTAATTGACTTCATTGGTACTTGCAGCATATGCCAGAGACAGTAGTGCTCATCCATCAACATTTCCAACTTTCTGTTACAATCTTTAGATTACTTTATACAGGATAATTCAAGATGAATGGTAAAAGAAGAAAACATACATGTGAGTGTTGCAATGAATATGTTACAAAAATATATAGATGTAACATGAAAGATTAACTTCTTCAAGTTTTTACTGTCAGCCACAGATGTTCAATATGGGCACCTTTTGTCACACGGCGAATATCGTCACACTGTATCTGTATTTCTGCAATCTATTCATTACAGCATTCGCAGGTACGATTTCATTTTGTAGCATTCATCTTGAATTACCCTGTATTATGGAAAGGTTTCCACCACCACCTTTAATAACTAACTACTATTGGCCCAAGGACAGAAATTTTGGGAGAGGGGGCCCGGTAGATTACGTCGACCTCAGTGCTTAACTAGTACTTATTTCATCGGGCCCCGAAAAAGGATAAAAGGCAAAAACCGACCTTTGCGGAATTTGAACTCAAAGGAAAGACAGACGAAATACGACTAAGCATTTTTGTCTGGCATGCTAAAGATTCTGCTAGCTCACCTCATCACTCATTAATAATGATTTTAAGACACTCAAAACATCGGATAAAATAAAATAATGGCTGTTATAATTTCGGTCAATTTTCAAGAACAAAGAATGTCACAGCATAAAAGAAACTCAACGTCATACTTATTTGATTACAGAGTCGTCTGTAAGGACATCAAAGAAAATTTGCGACCAACATATACTAGATAGGTACTTTTTAATGAATGCGTGTATGAAGGTGTGTGCGTGCATGTATGTGTGTATGTGTGTGTGTGTGTGTTTATATGCAAGTACGTATACATGCATGCGAGTATGTGAATGTATATATAATATATATAATGTATAATATATATAAATACACACATACACGCAGATACACACACACACAAACCCATATATATATATATATGTGTGTGTATATGAGTGTGTACTGTATTTACTCGTGTTTAAGTCGCACCCCAGATTTTTTGATAATTATTAAAAATAAAACTGTGACTTGTGCAGAAGTAAATATGCACCTTCGGTCGTGAATGATCATAAGATTGCACCTAGAAAGTTCCCCTCCGAGGCACCAGTCAGGGCAAAGTAGTTTATGGAAGACAGCTGTCTTCCATACGAGCCTCTCCTCTCCACACCACCGATGATATCCAAGGGAAAGGCAAAGGCCGATTACAGCTTGGCACCAGTGACGACGCAACCCATTTCTACAGCTGAGTGAACTGGAGCAACATGAAATAAAGTGTCTTGCTCAAGAACACAACACACAACCCGGTCTGAGAATCGAATACACTACCTCATGATCGTGAGCCCAACAGTCTAACCACTGAGTCATGCGCCGTTATACACACACACACACTTACATGTGTAAGTAAGTATATAGGCGCAGGCGTGACTGTGTAGTATGAAGCTTGCTTCCCAACCGTATGGTCCTGGGTTCAGTCCCACATTGGGTAAGTGACTTCTACT
>NC_069000.1:14090357-14093580 GCF_001194135.2 Octopus bimaculoides
TGTGTGTGTGTGTGTGTGTGTGTGTGTGTGTGTGTGTGTGTGTGTGTGTGTGTGTGTGTGTGTGTGTGTGTGTTTATACATATGTATGTATGTATATATGCATGCATATATATATATATATGATTGCGTATGTATTAGTATATATATGTATATATATGTATACACACATATATATATGTTTGCATACACACACATACATATATATATCACTTTTGTACTCCATTTGCACGATTTTTCACCTTTAATCTAAAATTAAAGGTTGTACAATAATTCAGCAGCGTTTATTACCCTCAAATATATTATTAATGGCACCCTATAGGATCTACATCGAATGATAATTTGATAGTTATCTAGTTTTCCCCTCCACATTTTGAAAAAAAAAAAAAAGAAGAAAAATCCATTAGACAGTGATTTATATACGTTTTAATACTGTGACGAGCGCAATTCAGCAAGAGTAAATCATTCGACAACCATTGTGATTTCAACTTGCATTTGGAACAATTTCATATCACTTCTGTCGGTAATCGATCCAAATTTTAGCATACAGCTAGCAGTTTTTGAGGGAAGGGGACAAATCGATTACATCGACTCCAGTACTTGACTAGTACTTAACTTTACTGACTTTATTAACCCCGAAAGGATGAAAAGGCAAAAATCGACGTTGGCGGGATTTGAATTCAGAACGTAAAGACAGAAAAAATGCTGTAAAGCATTAAACCCGGCGTGCAAATGACTGCCAGTTCACCGCCTTAAATAGCAATAATAATCTTTTCTACTCTAGGCACAAGGCCCAAAATTTTGGGGGATGGGGCCAGTCGATTAGATCGACCCCAGTACGCAACTGATACTTAATTTATCGACCCCGAAAGGATGAAAGAGAAAGTCGACCGCGGCGGAATTGAACTCAGAACGTAAAGACGGACGAAATGCCACTAAGCATTTCGCCCGGCGTGCTAACGATTCTGCCAGCTCGCCACCTTAATAATAATAATAATAATAATAATAATAATAATAATAATAATAATATTTTCTTTCGCAAATGCCTGAAATATGGTGGAGGGAGGACCAGTCGATTATACAGACCCCAGTGCGCATTTAGTACTTAGTTCATCGACCCCAAAAGAATGAAAGGAATTTGAACTCAGAACGCAAAAACGAACGAAATGCCGATAAGTATTTTCGTCCGGTTAGCTAACGATTCTGCAATTTCGCTGCCTCTGCAGCCCTAACAATTCTTTCTATTAAACGCATTAGGCGTGAAATTTGGCGACAGGAGTCAGAGTATTTTTTCACTCATTTATTCTTATTCATTTATTTATCTATTTATTTACTTGTTTATTTGCTTATTTCGTTTGTTTATTTTGATTACTTATACATATGATTGTAATCAGTTAATAAATAGATCTAAATGAATGTCTACAGGCTGATGTTTGTCGATTGATTATCCTCCCCATTTTCTTGTTTGCCTTATATATATATATATATATATATATATACATATATATATACATATATATATATACATATATATCTTATTTGCACTTGATTGTGTTCACCCATCAAAGGAACACAATACTATTTCTAGTAACACACAATTCGCATCACCAAAACAGTTTTAACATCATCAAAATAAATTTGCCAATCGTAAAACAAAGTGAAAAGTTAAAAACATAATAGCTAATGAAACACTTATCATGAGCAAAAGGCAACCACAAAACCTAAAGAAACTATTAATAAAGGCAAAATTCAACATGAACAAACAGGATAAAACATTCACGGTATCCAAGTGTAAGGATAACAGATGTGGAACGTGTCAATACATACACACGGGTCGATTCATTAGAACAAAAAAAATGGACAGATTTTCACAAATGCAGATATGAACTGCAAAGGCAGAAATTTGATCTATTGCATTAAATGCCCGAATTGCGAGGAATTATATACAGGCGAGAAGGGGGAATGCATTATCGGAATGCTCAAGAGTCCACAGACAACAAATCCGGAACACCAATGTTCACCAAATTCCATTGAGCGAACATGTAGAGACATGTGGTCGGAAATTGTTTTTAATTTTTCCTTTCCACAAACTACATGACACATGTGAGGTTGGTAGAAAGATAAAAGAAAATCGGTTTATTAAAATGTTCAAACCCATTCTGAACGGAAATAACAGCAACAATATAACTAGTTAATGATGTGGATTAAGAAATATCTTTAGCATATAAATATAAACAAGTTACAGAATATCGGTACAGCTGGCAAACCGTGATGTTTAAAATGCTTGCAGATTGGTCAAAAAGGTATTCTAAAAATTCAGCTTGTTGGCGCGTTCTAAGGGGTACTAAAGATGTCAAAAACTCAACTGTCATTTAAACACATTTGAAATCTGATAATTACACTATGTATGAAAGTGCTTAAATAACTTAATGGGCATTACAAAATATATATTTTTTAATGCTAAAATACCTTAAAAAAAAAACTTGAAAACCAGATCATGTTTTAAACTTTACTCAACAGATAAATTATTCTATATACATTCACACAAATTCGAAACAAAATACATACATACATACATTAATGGACTCGATTTCTTTCGACGAAAACCCATTAATGTGGTGTTCCAGCATGGCCGCAGTCAAATGACTGAAAACGAGTATAAGAATAAAAGAACATCTATGCATGCATTCTTTTACGTGCTGAAGCACAAAACCTTCGGCCTTGCTGGAGCATGTGTGTGTGTGCATATGTAAGTATAAATGTACGTGTGTACTTTTGCATGTATATCGTGATGTATATAATGATATATGCCATGGGTGTAATCAGGATCTTGTCTCGAATAACAGAAGTATCAATTAGTTGAAATAGATCCGTCAGCCGCCTAATTTGCGAGAAACACATGACTGAAATTAAACACTTGATAATTACATTTGCATGAAGATGAAGTTGGGGATCTTCCAAGACTCCTAAACCTATCCTAGCTACAAAAGTGAGTGAGTGAGTGAGTGAGTGAGTGAGTGAGTGTGTGTGTGTGTGTGTGTGTGTATATACATACATAGTGTGTGTGTCTTTTATTTATGTTTTTTTTTGTTTCAGTTATTCGAGCGCGGCCGTTCTGGGGCACTGCCTTGAAAGGTTTAGTCGAACAAATCGACCCACAATACTTAATGCTTAAAACTTGGTACTAATTCTATATCGGTACCTTTTTCAATTCCCGAGCGTTATA
>NC_069000.1:14094603-14100529 GCF_001194135.2 Octopus bimaculoides
GTGTGTGTGTGTGTGTGTGTGTGTGTGTGTGATATATATATACACACACACAACGGTTATACTAACCAATAATGACCCATAAACCATACACACACACACATCACCTGCAATCTTGTTTTATAGGTCATTGTAAGTCAGCTGCGTGTTGTCTTGTAACAAATTAAACGTGTGCGTTGTTGAAATACATTTTATTGTTATTTAGGCTTATTATTATATTTACATTTATACACGAATACGATCCAGTAGTCGCCATTAGTGTATTGTAGAAAGCTAGAATGGATCTTAACTGTAACTAAATTACAGACAAACAAACAAAAATTATTAGTGTCGCTTCAGGTTTGTTCGCCATAATAAATTTTTTTTTTTTTTTTACTCCGGACTAAACTTCCGTGAAGAAAGCCTTGACGTTGCAATTGCTAGCAGCTTATGCTTCGAAAGCGCGCTCTCAGGTTGATCTTGGCGGGATTTTGCTTTTATAACAGGGTAAGGCGCGGGAACGTCTAGAAACTCGTAGAATATCCCGCTGTATGGCCTGATATTTCTGCTAGTCCATTAGTTCATAACTAGGACACATTGCCTGAGTCCTGTGTGGTCTTATATTGGTAACTGAAAAATGTGAGGTTTCCATTCTAGGTCCCTCTACTTCAAAATGAACATAAGCTCTGATACTAATAACAATTCGCGTGCTAAAAGGTACTATCAGAAACCTTTTTAATGCAATGAAATGCATCAATGATCCTCTTTCGGTGTTATATAATTTGTTGACCTCGATCTCTAGAACAGATCAGAAACTTGTGCAGCTACAGTTGCTATCTGATCTAACTGAAGCACTTTAACCAGCGTAGCTTTGTTGGTAGTATACTCAGGTCGAGTTGGATGGACATAGTGGAGGCGCAATGGCCCAATGGTTAGGGCAGCGGACTCACGGTTTCGATTCCCAGACCGGGCGTTGTGAGTGTTTATTGAGCGAAAACACCTAAAGCTCCACGAGGCTCTGGCAGGAGATGGTGGCGAACCCTGCTGTACTCTTTCGCCACAACTTTCTCTCACTCTTACTTCCTGTTTCTGTTGTGCCTGTAATTCAAAGGGTCAGCCTTGTCACACACTGTGTCACGCTGAATATCCCTGAGAACTACGTTAAGGGTACACGTGTCTGTGGAGTGCTCAGCCACTTGCACGTTAATTTCACGAGCAGGCTGTTCCGTTGATCGGATCAACTGGAACCCTCGGCGTCGTAAGCGACGGAGTGCCAACAAAAGTTGGAAGGACATCAGAACTAACATTAGAATCCTTAGAGAGACAAAACCTACAAGTTTCGAAGCAATCATACCCTAGCACCGGCATCAGCGGGTGTGACAGGTGCTTTGAAAGAAGGGAAGGAAACCGATTATGCGACTATATTGTTTACGGCCAGCTGATTGAGAGTAAACAAACAATAATAGTAAGAAAGGTAAAGCTCATTAAGGAGGACCTGAAGGAAACCTTTACATTTGATATTGGAGTACAATTTTTTCCACCTTGTTTTGCCTTTATGTGTCCACCTGTGTGCGTGTGTGTGTGTGAAAAGTACAAAAATAGTGTAATATGCTTTTATTAAAGCTTCAAAATTATCGCAAAACTGTTACTCAGAGTTTCACGGTCCCGTTTGTCGCACAGCTGTGGTGAAAACTGAATTAAAATTTTAATTCGGTTTTCATCGCAACTGTCCGACGAAAGAGAATGTGAAACTAATTCTCTGATAATTTTGCCGCTTTAATAAAAAGAGTGAGTGAGTGAGTGAGTGAGTCTGTCTTGTAGTTATTTTATCGCCTGAAAAGTTGAGTCAACTCCGTAGAGTTTGAACGTAACGCCTTTAAGTAGTTTGGCGTGCTAAAGTATTTTAATAAACACTCAGATGGTTCAACCAGTTCGTTCCCTAATAAATGTGTATTACGTTTTATATGCATAGAAGTAAATCATTGTCCTGAAATCAAGATGTAGCGGAAGTTTATAAAATGTTACACTATCGTACGTACAAATACTAAGCGTGAGAAAACAACAGTTTCTAACAGCTAACGTTGTCGTCTGGTGTATGTCATCGAAATATGAAACTAAGTAATGAATACACAAATGTGTATGTGAGCGTGGGGGAGGGGAGACGGAGTGGGAGGATAGACAGATAGGTGATAAGTTATCATTATTAACTTATTCTTTAAGTGAACATTGTAATAATGAAATGTACAAGGTTGGAGCCTGAAAGGTTGCTTAAGAGTGTCGCAAAAGGCCTGGTTGGAGGCCCAACATTCCGAGTTCTTTCACGTGGCCTAGAAAATCTGAAGGATCGCTACAATAACTGTGAATCTGAGAGGGAAATTTGTAGAATAAATTCATAAATAACTGATCCTCTTGTATTCTCTTTTCCCCAAAGCTAGGAACTTTTCAGCACACCCTTGTAATAATAATAAAGTTAGTTGTTTACAAAACTACGATTTGATTCGCTCTAATTTCACGGGGAAAATCATACTTCGTGAAGAACTCGGGATCTTTTTTAAAACGGGGGCCACATTTTTCATTAATGTTTTACGTAGTGTTTTTGGTACCGAAAGACTTTCAAACTTCGTATACTTATCTATTTTGTGTTATAGAACAGAAAAATATTTTTGTATTCGAATTTATTTCATGTAAAAAATTGTCTTATTTCGATAATTTCAACCAATCACTGACGTCCATTCAGCCGATATACATTAAGTGCCGACTACATAAACAAACGATTCTTCGTTTTATTTGCTTTTTTCATTTTAAATTTGCTTTAACCCTAACCCTAACTCTAACCCTAACCCTAACGTTAGGGTTAGAGTTAGGGTTAGGGTTAATTGTTTCAGAATCGTTTGTTTATGTAGTCGGCGCTTAATGTATATCGGCTGAATGGACGTCAGTGATTGGTTGAAATTACAGAAATACGACAACTTTAACATGGAATAATTTATGGATTTCTTTTTTTTTTAAGAAGACTAAGAGAAAAAGATGTTTTATATGACACATTCTACCAGTGTTCCAAGTTTCAAAGTGTTTCGTTAATGAAAAATGTGGCCCCCGTTTTAAAAAAGATCCCGTACGAGTATAGCATGTTTGCGTGTATGTGTATAGATATATTATTGTTGAACTTGCCAGTCTAACAACATATCAAATATCACAACAGGTGTACGGTTGCTTGACAATTTGGAGGTTATTATATAATGATGTAATCTTATGGTTGTTACATGTCATACATAACTGCATGCACAATATTACGTCAAAATAAAATCTTATGAAACATTGAAGCAAGACCATATCATCCTTTCTTTTGTCTTCCTATTAAATATTTATATACTACAGAAAATAGAGGAATTCACAGACACAGGAAGGCTGTGAAGACAGATTAGAGAATCTTGTAAATAGCCTTTAGAAGACGGAAAAAGTGACCAGAGGCTTGTTTGCTTCGTGGTCATTTCTTTCCGTCTTCTAAAGGATATTTATCCGATTCTCTAACCTGTCTTCAGAGCCTTCCTGCGTTCGCAAATTCCTTTATTTTCTGTAGAATACCAACACACACAGCGTTTATAAGTTTGTTTACAACACACACACACATATATGTATGTATGTATGTATGTGTGTGTGTATATATATATATATATATATATATATATATATAAAGGTTAGATACTGGGCAGTCATAACTTCTTAAAGAAGATCTGATGTAATACTAGATATCAGTTGCATTATCAAACTTTGATGGTTTTCCCGAAGTTTCAGCCATTAATAGGAAACAAAGCAAAATGTGTTATTGAAAAATATTTGTTTCTCTCGATTTTCAGCACTGTACGTGTATCCTAGCATTTGGTTTGAATACCAAAGCGTTTGATGTTCATACCTTTTCAAAGATGAAAATGGAATTAATATTAATTCAACTGGAAATCGAAACACGGCCGCAGATTTTGACTAACGGAGAGATTTTGACTCACCATCGGTATCTGTCGCCATTTTAGATTTAAATAAGGACAGTGTATCGACCGAATCATTAGAACATTAAACGAACTGTTTTGCGATGTTTTGTTATGGTCGGTTATGTTCTGTGTTCAAATGTCACCGAAGCCACTTAACTTTTTTTCTTTCTGAAGTCGATAAAATAAAATATCAGATAAATACTGTTGTCGATTTAATTAACTATTCTTTTCCCTCAAATTTGAGATCTTGTGTCTTTGCAAGAAACCATTTTAGATACAAATAATAATCAAAATTAACTTTAACACGAACGTGAAGACGGTTCTGCTGTATGCGTGTGAAAGCATGGCGAGTCATAGAGTTCTCCATCGACCAGCTCATTTGGGCAAGGCAGACTCACAAATAAAGCCTTGTGGGGACAAGTGAACCAGCGACCTATCAAAACCCAGATCAAGAATGGAGTCGGCTGGGACATATCCTACGGAAACTTGTTTCCAACATAACAAAGCAAGCCTCCAATGGACACCTGAAGGAAGACGGAAGCATGGCAGACCAAAACAACATAGAAGGTCCACAGAAATTGCAGCATTGGTAAGTGGCTACACCCCGAGACAATTGCAATCTATCCATTTCCAAAGATCGAAACAGATGGAGATCTCTTGTTGGCGCTCTATGGTCCACAAGAAGAAGAAGATGTAAAGGGTTATTGTTTTTACAAATGTAATGTTGTAGAAAGCAATATTGGTTAATATAGTATATTCTAATTCGACAGTTCTAAGTTCAACTCCTACAGATATTAAGTTGTATTACATTTCAAAGATATTAAATTCTAGCAAAATCTACTGCAAAAATTCGTATAACATTGCGTGAAAAGAAATCCATAATGACGGCCCTGTTAACAGGTATGAACACAATAGGAGAACACTACTTAGAAATTGTCAATGTACTGACACTTCGCTTTCAAATCGAACTTGTGATGGTTCTATTTTTCCCATTCATATAATGATCTCAAAGAAAACTTGCACTTACCTGCTTTTCTTTTATATTTTCTCCCGGTGTCAATGTAGCAAAGCGAGATATAGGTTTAGTGTCCGTGGCATTTTTCCTATCGTTTGTAATGGAACGTTTTAGTTTTGTTCTATCAAACATTGTGCTTAAAATTGATTGAACTAACGAAAGGTTTCGATCTCTTAACCTCTTTGACTGACTCGTAAATGCAGTCCTCTGGTCGTGGAACAAGAACAAAAATATTTCTCGCAGAAAAAATGGAAACGAACTAACATGTTGCCCTATTGAAGGAACTTCAATATAGCTGAATGGGACTAAGATTTTACCTAAGCAAACTCACTTTTCACTATCTCAACAGTATATTCTTTTGTTTGTTTGTATACTGTTCCAGGCTACCCGACTAACAAATCTATCGCTTTAAACTACCTCTCTATCTATCGAACAGTCAATCTAATGCTTTTTACATTGTGTTTCAATTTATTTATGAGTGTCACTTTTATTAAATTTCATTAAAACCACATCGGAAATAGCTTTAACAGTTGAACTTCTTTAGTATCCAAAATAACAGCTGGAATAGTGCCAATAATCATGATGATGGCTTTTGATGATGACAATAATGACAATGATGATGATTATAACTGCGACGGTGATGGCGGAGGTTTATTTATTGGCAACGGTACATAGTAAACATGTTGTGACAAGAAAGTTGTCTTCAGAGGCTATTGTATTGTTTTGTATGTGATATGAAAGGTGAAAGGCAGGGGAGACCAGGAAGAAATGGCAGTTAAAAGGTGAAACAAGTTGTAACAGATCACTAACTGCTCATAGAAATTTAGAGCAGGCATGTCAAACGGTGAATATTAGGTAAAAGTAAGAAACAATTCGGGGAAAAACATAGCCACACACCGTGTGTGTGTGTGTGTGTGTGTGTGTGTGTGTGTGTGTGTGTGTGTGTGTG
>NC_069000.1:14100763-14101630 GCF_001194135.2 Octopus bimaculoides
TATATATATATATATATATATATATTGCTTATTCCACTCATTAGACTGCGGTCATGTTGGAGTACCGTCTATTTTAAAGCACTCTTGCCGAACCGTTAAGTTACGGGGACGTAAACAAACCAACACTGATTGTCAAGCGTGGACGAGAGGCGCAAACACACACACACACACACACACACACACACATCGAGCTTATTTCAGTTTCTGTCAACCAAATCCACTTACAAGGCTTTGGTGGGCTCAGAGCAGTGGTAGAAGATACCTACTCAAAGTGCCATGCAGTGGAACTGAACCCAGAACCATGTGGTTGAGAAGCAGACTTCTCAACCACACTGCCATATCTGTACCTATATATACAAAATATAATACATATATATATATATATATATATATGTTATTATTTGTATATCCTTCATCTAACTCAGAACCTGCAATTCGTTTGGATCTGGGGTCTATAGACGTCGGTGCAATAGGTACAGTGAATGTTCCCTTGTGTGACCTTGATGACTTGTGTATTCAGTCAGTTATTTGTGAATGCATGCATAACTGGAGTACAAATTCGTGTTTACTGTAGTAAGAACGGATTTATCCTTAAATATTGTTTGTACGCGATAACGCTATCACTGGCCTGACCTTGGTGCTTTACTATTTAAGTACCTGACTCTCTTGAAGCTTGGAAATTATATATATACTTATATATATATATATATATACATACATTTGTTTTTACTTGCTTCGGTCAGTAGACTGCGACCATGCTGGAGCACCGCCATGAAGAATATATATTTTTTTTAAGAATGGCACTTATTCTATCGATGTCTTATTCAAGCGGCGGTAGGGAGACAAACACACACACATATATATATA
>NC_069000.1:14102247-14105504 GCF_001194135.2 Octopus bimaculoides
ATATATATATATATATATATATAGCCGAGGGGCTTCTTTCAGTTCTCGCCTACAAAATTCATTCACAAGGTTTTGGTCGGCCCGAGGCTATAGTAGAAGACACTTGCCCAAGGTGCCACGCAATAGGACTGAACCCGGAATCATGTGGCTGAGAAACAAGCTTCTTTATTTCATGAAATTTGCCATTTAGGCATTATACAGATTAGCAGAAGCTAGGGCTGGACAGAAACATTAATGACAAAATGAGGATGACATATATGAAAAATGAGAGGGGCACCGACGCCCACCGATCGGTAACCCCTCGAAAACCTTTGTTCACTATGGTTACAATTAATTTACAACCAATAATCAATTTACAATCAATAGTTCTTCATCATCATACCTAATGCTGCCATCAGGCAAGAATCCATGTTGTAATCCACTTCGTTAGTAAAGTGAAAATAACTCAATTGATTGCAGGTGGCCTTGACCATGTTAATGGTGGTACGGGTAACTACCTCAGCGGCCACCTGCGCGGGCCATCTTGCTGCTGATGTGCATGCAGAAAAGGATCTCTCCCGTCCGCATGCACGATCCAGGAGCCTTTCAACTTCCTTCCCCCTGATGTACAGGAGGATAAGTTCCTCTTCCTCGGAAGAAGAGTCTTCTGACAGCGGCACCGTTCCCGCCGGCAGCTTCTCTTTCTCCGGTAGCACAATTCCCACCGGAGGGGTCGCGGGTTCGGTCGGCGGCACAGTACTTCTCACCGACCGTCTCCCGTATTTTTTCTTTTTTCTTCCTTTCTTCTGCGAGAGCTGGGGCCTCCATCGGCACACCCGACTGACCCTCCTCTTCTCCTGCAGCCTTTACTGGTGAGCAACTGTTGCTGCTCGCCTTTCTTTTTCGTTTCGTGACGGCTTCCACCTCCACGACTTTCTTCGTCTCCCCCTCCGGTAGGGGAGAAACGGTTGCATTATTCTTTCCCTGCTCCGGAGCCTTATCTCGGCCCCGAGGGCAGTTTTTCCTTATGTGGCCAGGCCTCAGACATAGGTGGCATTTATGAAGGCGTCCCTCCAGCATCACCGGGCACCTAAAGCCAGACACTTTCAGGAAATCAGGGAAAATCATTTCTGCTGCGGCTACTGGGGTCCACAGGGTTAAATTGGCTTTAACCCCCTCCCAGTTCACCGCAGCAGTCAAGTTTACACTTGAGAGCCTGGGCCCATTATCCCCCAAGCCCTGCCGGATGGCATCAGCAATCCATCCGGCCTTGGTACCGGGGGGCAGTCCATATATCCAGGCTCTAACAACTTTTTCCCGCAGTAAGAGGTGAGGAACAAAATTTCCTCCCCCTTCAGGGGCTGGCTGGCCACAATAGCAGCCTCTTCAGGGGAGTCAAACAGCAACCACACCGTTGCATATTTGACTCCCCTAGTTATGAAGTACCTTCTACTTTGCAAACAGCCTGCAAGTTCCTGCTCTATTTTTTCTCTATTGAAGAGGGCAATGGCATTGCGTGACCTACAATAGGTCCGCAAGACCACTGTCCTCTTTTCCATTTCTTCCGACCACCGCCTGGGTGAGGCAACCTCCCACTCCAAGACGGTAGCGTCATTATTGTTACTTTTTTTCTCCATGTTTATAACAGTTCACAAAAAGTTCAATAAGAAGAATGAAAACAATAACGTAAAAAGAAGAAAAAAAACAAAACAAAAATACACACAGTTCCAAATAACAGATAGATGAAGACAGAAAAAAAAGACAGTTCAAACACGGGAACACAGGCAATCCGGGTTCTTCCAGAGGTACTCCAAAACAAGGTACTCCAAAGCTTCCTCGGAAAATTTCTTCACTGCTGTGGTGAAATGAAACCGCAGACAGCAAGCACACAATTCGCTCACAAATATGAGCACAAAGTTCTTCGGCAAAAAATGCCAAACAATAAATTTTATTGTTGAGGAGGGGCGGATACGCCTACCACAGACAGTAAGCACACAAAATCGTTCGCAATGCGAACGCAAAGTCTTTTCGGCCAAAAAAGGGCGAAGCAATAAATTTTTACTGCTGTGGAGCGGATACGCCCATTAGAAACAGCTAACACACAGTTTGTTCTTATCGAACAACCACAAGAAACCCGCCAAGGCAAGTGAAAACGTCGCCAAGCTGAACAACAACCTGCTGAAAAAGAATTTTAAAATACAAATTATTGCTCAGTTGAGCGACCTACCTCGGCGAGTTCTTCAATGTTCCTTGTAATCCTTACTTGAACAGAGCCAAAAGACTCATATTCACCTCGTTCAACTGCTGAAAGACAACTAACTCTCCTGTCAGGGAAGCAAGCTTCTTACCACACGGATGGTACGCGGATGATTATCAAAAAATTGTGCCCCCGAGTTCTGTAGGCAACAAACTTGAATGAACCGGCCGCTGGCTAAGACATACTTATAACTCCCATGTCTCTTACCCACTCCGATACGACCTACAAGTTTAAACAGATGCAATTTCCCATCAAACTCTGCTTTCCCATGACAATCAACAAGGCGCAGCGACAATCAGTGCAAGCGGTTGGTTTGAATCTGACAGAGCAAGTATTCTCACACGCACAACTGTACGTTGGCTGTCTCCATGGTCTTTCTATTTGTGCATGACAATCAACAAGGCTACGCCAACATTAGCGTTTCAATTTTTCTGTTTCTTACTCATTCCCAAAGTTGATGGACATGTAACGGTACGTAAAACCGAATCAGAAAATCTCTAGTCAGACTTTTTATTTATCTATCTACCCGAAGAGACCCAGAACAAGAACGCAAAACATCCAGAGTGTTAGGTAGTTAGGTGATACAAAAAAGGGACAACAAAAAAGAATGTCATGGTGAGTTAGAAAGGAGAGCAAAGCAAGACTGGACGTACGTGGGCTGCCGTTGTTATCATTGGAGTGCCTCTTGGTAGACAACATTCTTCGTCCTTCCCTCGGGTGCACAAATAGAAAGACCATGGAGACAGCCAACGTACAGTTGTGCGTGTGAGAATACTTGCTCTGTCAGATTCAAACCAACCGCTTGCACTGATTGTCGCTGCGCCTTGTTGATTGTCATGGGAAAGCAGAGTTTGATGGGAAATTGCATCTGTTTAAACTTGTAGGTCGTATCGGAGTGGGTAAGAGACATGGGAGTTATAAGTATGTCTTAGCCAGCGGCCGGTTCATTCAAGTTTGTTGCCTACAGAACTCGGGAGCACAATTTTTTGATAATCATCCGCGTACCATTGCACATTATTGG
>NC_069000.1:14105895-14107643 GCF_001194135.2 Octopus bimaculoides
TAATAATAATAATAATAATAACAACAACAACAACATCGGAAAATACCTTAGGAATGAGAACCCAGGTTCGAAATTTCCCCAAGACACCTGATGAAGGTTGGAGGGTATATCAACCGAAACGTTGTGTTAACAACAAACAAGATGAGGACAAATATCCGTCAAATGTAAATTATGTACATAATTCCTCATCTCTTAAATATAGAACTGGACGGAAAAAGTAGTTCAAGAAAAGCACGAGTGTGATTACATGGCTGAAGTATGTTTGTGCGTGTATACACCACACACACACACACACACACACACAGGCTTTTTATTAATTAATTCTTCTTTGGTTGCTCACTGTATTAGGTAGGCAGCGTGTGAAGACAAGAATGACCACATTAATTTTTAGTTGAGTTTTCATATGTTTTTATTAACCTGCATCGTTTATATTTATATGTGTAGAAATAAATAATTTAATGCAACAACGTTCATGAAACAACGAAACGTAATAGTTGGGAGTCTTATGCAATACAGCATGCTAAATAATATCATGAAAGTAGTTCATAGTTATTAAAGACAAAATAAGTCAAATTTACTCCAAAATAAGTTTAAATTACTCCACATGATCAACGTGTGCATGGTTGAACACCACAGTTCAGCGTTGGTGCTTATTGTCGAATACGACATAAGCATGTTCAGTTAGAAAAAGTGAAAGGGGGCGAGAGACCAAATCACTGAGAAGAGCGGCATGGTTTCGTGTCGATTGTTGAGTGACTCTAGTCTGATGAATTTAACAATTTATTATAACCATATAAAGAAGATAATCTCAGCCCGTTATAAAAGTGGTAAAACCACCGCTTTATAAAATATATATACGACGGGCTTCTTTCAGTTTCCATCTACCAAATCCACTCACAAGGCTTTGGTCGGCCCGAGGCTATAGTAGAAGACATTTGCCCAAGGTCCCACGTGGTGGGACTGAACCCGGAACCATGTGATTCGGAAGCAAGCTTCTTACCTCAGAGCCACTTCTACATTTAGAAGGGTGATTGTTATGACCAATGGTCACTCTCTAGAGTGACCATTGGTTTCGGACCTATAAAGCGCTTAGCTATATAGGCAACAAAGGAGACAGACAGACAGACAGACAGACAGGTGCATGCTAGTCTGTGTGGTAGGAAGTCTTCATCTCAACCGAGTGACTCTCTCTTGGCAAGTGTCTTTTGCTGCCGCCTCGGGTGGGTCTAATGACTCGTGAGTAAAATTAGTCGAGAAGGAAACTCGCCTGTGTATATGTCTGTGTGTGCGTGTGCATACATCTGTATGTGTGTGTGTTTTCGCGCGCGCGCATGCGTATATGTCCCGTGCCTGTTGTATATATATCCCTTAACTTAACAGTGCAGTAAATATAAATCGTTAAAATATGTACCATGCCGCAAAAAAAAAAAAAAAAATTGCACCGGATTTGATACGAACGACTGAAAAAGAAAAAGAAAGTCTTAAGGCAGTACTCCAGCATGGCCGCAATCCAATGACTGAAATGAATAAAAAGAGCTGAAGAAACAGTGCTAGTATTTGTCCTGAATAACATTTTGCCTGGGTAAGGTCAAGGCGGTCTTAACAACAAACAAATGACAAGGAAAAACAAAACATTGGCTCACGTAATCCGAGACAATGACTCAAAACGAAATAATAATGGTTTGATTACACAGTTGGAACGCCTTTGATCATAAAGACAGTCCAAAACGGATTTGGAACGAAATAAT
>NC_069000.1:14108423-14114122 GCF_001194135.2 Octopus bimaculoides
GTTTCGCGTTTCAATTTTTCTGTTTCTTACTCATTCCCAAAGTTGATGGACATGTAACGGTACGTAAAACCGAATCAGAAAATCTCTAGTCAGACTTTTTATTATTTTTATTTATCTATCTACCCGAAGAGACCCAGAACAAGAACGCAAAACATCCAGAGTGTTAGGTAGTTAGGTGATACAAAAAAGGGACAACAAAACATCCAGATAGACGATACGAAGAAAACAAGGACGGGTCATTCGGAGTTTTCTTTCCTCAGTCGAATTCCAGATTATCTTTGCAATTTCAGCTGGTTATATTCGAGATTGCTCCAATCCGGCCATCCCCAAGGAAAAATTGAGCTAAGAGCATTAGATTCCTTGGAAGAAACCAGCGAATGTATATGAAAACAAGGACGGAAAAAAAACGGAGAATGTTACACAAATACAAATAACAGGACATAACAACAGGTGTCTTTCGACTAAGGACGAATTAAATTAAGCTGGTGTGTGTGGAAGTAAAGCCTTAAGGCAGGGATACAAGATTTCACAGGCACAGGGAGGAGTATAGATGTTGCACGGACGGCGGCCGAACCAACTTATTTGTCTCTTATACACACGCACGCGCACCTTCGTTTTGGGATCACCACAACTTTATTACCTCCCCTTCTTCCTAGCTCTCCTGTGTGACCCTCCTGTCTGGCATTCGCCATGATAGTTCGCTAGCCACTACACATTCTTTAATTTCTTTCTTTGTTTATTTCTGTGTTCCTTTCTGTGGAAGAGCGTTGGCTCGAAACGATAAAAACTTTTTCACTTCCCGAGCGTTAAACTAATACATCTGTTTGTTGTCTACACCACCTGTCTTCGCCTTTTGCTTTTTCTTTGTGAATTCTCCCTATATATATAAAAACAAACTGCTCTAATTCGTCGTTAGGGTATCTATCTGCATAAGTGGAGTCTGAACTGTCTAGTTTGTATTGGCATGGAGTCGCATAATTTGTAATAATGAAGTCAAACCAAATGATATTTTGAAGTCATTTGGTACGTCCGTTTCAGGTCTGCGTAATATATGTAAGGAAATGCATCAGATATGTAAGACTTTCATTCAGAATCTAATAAACAACAGGAAAAATCAAACGCCGCTAATGATGATGATAATGTCTTGATTGTGGTAAAAATACATTTCACACATAGATACTGCGTCTGACAGTTCTTTCTTTCTTGGCAATGGACGCATCGACCTCTTTATCAATGTAAAACATTCGCTGTTCTTGTGGATACAAGAAATCACGACAATTTTATTAACTACAACATTCATATCAAATCCAACGAGCAAAGGCCTCACCAAATTGAATAGCAGATAGGCTTTTCAGTACCTTTCTCTAAGTATGTTGCCAGAAAGCAGGTAGTGACTTCTGACACGAAATGTTAAGCGAGAGCACCTTTAAAAAGATCCTTAATAGTTGCAAATCGTTATAAAACAACTTAACATCTCGTTAATCGCCATTTTGTTTATGAAGTGAAAAACAGATCAAGCGAATCCGCGAGTGGAGTCTGGTATTTTAGGCAAGAGTTTATACCCAGTTTTAAAATTCTACATATTATTTATCACAGCTACAAGGCCTGAAGCCAAGTCAGTAAATTCTACCAGCTCTATTAATATCTTATTCACCACTCAATTTCAAGTCTGACCGTGCCTCTATGAGCAAATGGAATTGTACAAAATACTTTTTACTTTCAATAGCACAGCACACCCATTTCTTTCTTTCATGCGTAACAATACTGTAGTGGTTTTCAGAATTTTAAATTCAAATTTAAACAATTCAGTATATACTATACAAGTTTAACGTCATTACCATCCTCTTTCTGCTTTTGTGGGGTTTTTTTTTTTCATAGGGATTCTTCCATTTGCAAAGGAAGTTTGGAAAATTACCTGGAGTGACTAAGTGAAAACTTCTTTACATGTTTTATGAAAATTTAATTCTTTATTTGTCACAAAAGGCTATACATAGAGGAACAATAAGGGACAGACAAGGAGTCGTGACGACAAGGAGTCGTGACGACAAGGTGGAAGATCCGAATGGATATGACAAAGTGAAACAAATAAGTTTCTTAATGGTTAAAAATGGACAAATATAATGAATATAACAGGATGTAGCTTTAATTTTCGTTTTAAATGATGAATGTAGTCTTGGGTCAAACCAATGCCGGAGAGAAAGTTGCCCGTCCTTATCCCTTTCACGCGCATCGACCACACGGCCTCTTTTGTTATAGCCATTAAACAGAGAAAAGTTACCTGCCTTTCCTTGTTGAAGGAAGGAGGTGGAACGATCTTAATGATGGACTCAATTAACTACTGTGCTCTTCTCATACGCAACAGCAGGTGTACGACATAAACCCATAGATTAGAAATCAGCGGATATATATATATATATATATATATGTATGTATGTATATATTTATAAAGGTTTCTTTTATGGCAATGAAAGATATTTGAACTTCATCTCTATGAAAATGACTAACCAATTTTCTGTCTCTCAAGAATTGCATCTCAATCTATACACACTTCAAAGGAAGTTCAGATTTTATCACCCGTTAATTTCAAAATTCCTATTTACTAACAGTATTGTATATACGCATGCGCGTACTATTCATTATACACTTCTATGTAAAAGCTTGTGTGGGATAAAAAAATAATATATGTTGATCTATACTTGTAATAACATATCCGTAAACTTATTCGTAAACGGGAAATTCCTTCTCCATACAGTTCATTCAATAACAAGTTTCCGCTGCCAATCCAGTGAGACTCAAACGCCATCAGCATTACCATCGTCAGCTCTCATAATATTTACATTTGACAGATGATCAAGTTGTTGTCTGCTTTTACTAAAATGTGTTAGTTTGGCCTCTTCAGTGCTATTTTATGGCGATCTACGTGTTGATGAAGCAATATTACTAGAAAAACCATCCCTGATTAAGTACGGATTCACAAAAATAATGAAGCTGAAGTTATCATCTTGAATCACAGTGGTATTGTTATTTTCCCAAATCCTATACACTGTGAAATTAAGAGTATGACATCAAAAATACAGACGATTTGCACGTTGTTGATTGTCTACATCTGAATGAAATCATTCTTTCAAATGACCCACAAAGAATTTCCTCAGTACGATGAATCAGAACATGATAATGAAATTCTTACAGTCAGGTTATCTGCTCGTCAGAGGGGAAAAATATAACTCAAATTCACTATAATTATTTTCAGACTCTGATGATAAACTTTGATTGCCTTAGATTACCATGTATAACTATGTTAATGCAGTGAGCCGGATCGATTGATCGACCTAGCTACATACAAACATACACACCCATTTCCTTTATTGCCCACAGGGGGCTAAACATAGAATGGTACAAAACAACTGATTGGTATCAGTAATGCGAATGGTTTACCTAAAATATGACTTGAAAAATTATATAAAATATAAAAATCGAATGATATTAACAGTACGTTAGACAACACAAATGAAGCGATGATCAGGCCACGCTCCTACCCCCACAAGCCCCGATCTATCGCTAGCACCTTTTTTTTTTTTTTTTTTTTAATTTTCTGACTATTCACACGGTTCCTTTCACGCACAACACTCGTGCAACATGCTTCCATCTCTTTTGGAACGTACACTCCGACAGACATCTCCTCTCCAGCCACACTTTCCTTTTCAAATGAAAAGTAACAAACATACATACCCACCTACCTACATGCTTAAGTGCTGTTGGAAAAATGTCCATGCAACAATGAAAAGATCATAGAAAATGCAAAGTTCTCCAGATATTTTTTTCTTTTTTTTCTTGGGAAGTATAAAAAGAAAATGTGTGAGAGACAGACAGACAGACAGACAGACAGAGGCAGGGAGTGTACCTTGCCGACCAATGAACTCTGTGCGAATGTACCTAACCGGCTAATGAACTCTTCATCTACGGGTACCCTGTCAGCATGAAATGCACTTGTTGGAAAATACGTTATGTTCATGTGTGGATTGTTTGGTGCGGCAGAAAAGGAAGGGGAGCGTTGTGATAGGAGAATAGACTCGACGAAAGCCTGTCGATCAACCCTGAGAGTCACCTGTCACCCTTGAATGTTCAAAGCCATATACTTTAGTTTAGCTTTTAACACACAGTACGGGCCGGAATTAACTGCCTGCAAGAGTATTTAACTGCATCGTTGTATACAAATACGTGAGTCCAGGTACTGATATTAGGTTGAACAAAAGTTAATCGAATGCAGTCTTGTTATAAACGCAGATGGTGGAGGCGCAATGGCCCAGTGGTTAGGGCAGTGGACTCGCGGTCATAGGATCGCGGTTTCGATTCCCAGACCGGGCGTTGTGAGTGTTTATTGAGCGAAAACACCTAAAGCTCCATGAGGCTCCGGCAGGGGATGGTGGCGAAAATTTTCAGAGCCCCAGCATCAGCAGGTGGTAGCATCCATTTTGAGAGGCACTGATCTATTGCCTTATACTATTCTTATACTTCTGCTTATTTTCGGAGAAAATGAAACGTTCTGAATTTAATATAGCATCCCCTGAGTAAAGGCTACCCCATTCCACCTCCACCATGTCAGCTTCTTTTGTCTTCTGAACGTATACTTCTGCGAGTCATATTTATTACCTAACGTATTTCATTTCAAAAGTTTTTTTTATGTATACATAAATATGTAGTATTTTTAGAAATTGTTTTCATGCATAATAAATGTGCTGCTTGCTTTTTGTTGTTACTTTATTTAAAGTATTCTGGTTTATTTTCTCTCTCTCTCTCTCTCTCTCTCTCTCTCTCTCTCTCTCTCTCTCTCTCTCTCTCTCTCTCTCTCTCTCGAAAATCAAACTGGGAACGCTTTGTCTATTTATAAAATGGAAATCATTGAGATAGTTAATGCCATTTTACAGAATTTTCCGATGTTAGATATCGCGTTAAGGCAAAATTTGTGGACCATTTATTTCCGAAACGCGAGGGTGTATAGAATATATATTCTACACACCCCCGTTGTGTATATGAGTGTATTTTTGTTCGTGTGTGTGTATCTGTTTGTGTGTGTATACATATATAACATAATGGGAAATCCCATAAAGCGGCATTTGCGTATATCTGTGTATTTACATACGCGCGCGCGCGTGTACATATATAACATACATAACGGGAAATCCTACAATGTGGCATTTGCGTACATTTGTGTAAGTATTTACATGTATGTGTGTAAGTGTGTGTGTAAGTGTTGGTCTTCCATCCTTAAGTAGACTTTTCGCAAAAATACGAAAATAACTACTAGTAAAATTGATGTTGTAGTAACACTTATTGTGTAACTCTGATCAATGTAGAGAAGCGTGACTCAGTGGTTTAGGGTGTTGCACTAACAAACGTTAGAGTGTGGTCTCGATTCTCGAACCGAGCGATGCGTTGTGTTCTTTAGGAAAACACTTCATTTTACGTTGCCCCTTTCTACTCAGTAGCAAAAATGAGTGTTCCTGCGTCGGACCAGAGTCTCGTCCAAGGGAGTATATTTACGTCACAGAATCCGGGAGACATGTCTTATTAGCTTACTAGTCTACCCGTCACCTGTAGGGTCACCGGGAAAGTCTGAGACTCCCAGCAACGGAGTTTTGTTTTGTTGTTTTTTTCTTTTTCTTTTCCAGGTTATTTCTCATGCTTTCAACGAATGTGAC
>NC_069000.1:14114332-14114976 GCF_001194135.2 Octopus bimaculoides
CGTTGAATGCACTCGAAAGAAACCTATTGCTAAAAAAACTATTTCACACCGAGGTTACGAATGGGTCTTTTACGAAATATTTACGTACTTCTAAAGTTATTTTCACTTTAGAATATTTTGCCCATCATAATGTGTCTAATGGAAACGTTAGAGCTTCTTCCCTTTCAGGGTTAAGTTATTTTCGGAGTATTTTCCCATTATGCGCCGTTTTGGGTATTTATGCTCCCAAAACCCCGAATTTCTCAATAATCACTGGTGTGACATACGCAAAAATTGTTTTATTCTGTTTGCATTCACACGTCAGGGTCACTTTTCCTTTCAAAGTATTTTCACCATTATACGCCAGTTTGGCTGTATAACATTGCAAACAAGCAAGCAAGATTGATGTTCATTTTTAATGTATTATAGACGATTCATGAAGTGCCTCTGATCCTCCATTTTGAATTCTGATGTAGAATGGCAGAGACAATCTCGGAATTTTAGATTAGCTTAATAGAAATTAGAATTCAGACGACAGTTTAACTTGTCAAAGAATTAAATCACTAGTTTTCTAGTTTAAAATAAAACATCCTGTTGTAGCTTCTCTGGTTTCAGCTCAACGCTGACCGAGCGAACAAAAGCGATCAAGTCACACATTTTCTTTC
>NC_069000.1:14114986-14118201 GCF_001194135.2 Octopus bimaculoides
TTTTTTTTTTTTTTTTTTGAGGACGCATAGATGTGTGGTTAAGAAGTTGATTTAGTTTTAACGAAGTCGATTTGGTTTTCGTCCCACTGCGCAGCACCTTGGGCAAGTGTCTTGTACTATAGCCCGGGGTCGATCAGTAGCTAGTGAACGAATTTAGCAGACGGAAACCACATGAGATCCCGTCATATGTGCATGTGTGAGTGTGTATCTGTACACACAAACACACACACAAACACATGGGTTTCTCTCAGTTTCCGTCTAACAAATCCACTTACAAGGCTTTGATCAGCCTGAGGTGACACGTACCGGGACTGAACCCTGAACCATGTGGTTGTGAAGCAAACTTCTCACCATACAATACGACGGGGTGTCATGGCACCAAGATTGGGATCTTTTGTTTGGCTGTCATTTTTCAATTTCTTCAAGTTTTGTTCCAATTAATTTCATATTGGGTCTTTTGGTGTAGTTTTGTAAAGTAATCATTTACATGAAATTCATGTTCGCTATAGATCAATAAATAAAGAGTTAATAGCTTTTAAAATTTGCGAATTTTGAGTAATTTTAGCCAAAAGAAGGCAACATTTATATAGCTGCCTGTTTCCATAGTAACAAGCCAACATGTTACCAAGCTGCTAACCACGTGTCCTTTTTGTCACTTGTTAAATGCTTATAACAAATACGGAATGAGATGTTCTAAAAATAACAACTAAATAGACCTTAAATCACGCACGATTTTTTTTTTTGTATAATCGTATGAATTCCTGTGTGTAGAATACAAAATCGCAAAAATTTTCTGAAAATTCCAAAAAATAAAAAAGTTATGAGGGGTTTATATGGCGTACGTAAAGCAGAATTCCTCCATTATTTCATTTGTTTACAATGGACAACAGGTGCAGTCACGCACAGAATGGCAACTTCCAAATCCTGTTTTCTGACTGGGTAAAATTTACCAACCTTTAAATCTCTGTACTTTTTTTTCTTTTACCCTAGAAAAAGTGAACTACCTCCTGAGATTCAGCGTGGAAAATTACATCAATACACCAACACTAAACTATAAAATTTCCCCAGGTGCAGCCAAACAGAAAAGAACTATAGTGTTGAATCACGCACACATTGATCATGTGCATTCATTTTAACTCCTACTTATACTGTATTCAATAACTATGAACTTGAACTACTTCTATATCATGCGCGCGCGCGCATGATATAAAAGTAGTACGTGTGTGTGTGTCTCCTCCACCGCTTGACAACCGGTGTTCGTTTGTTCACGCCCCCATAACTTAGCGGTTCTGTAAAAGTAACCGATAGGATAAGTACCAGACGTAGAGGTTGGTTTGTTCGACTAAACCAGAGGTTCTCAACCATTATTTCTTTTTTGTTTTACCTATGCACGTGGAGAAATTAAACAATGTTAAAATTAAATGCCATAATAACTTAATCAATGAACTAGTTCTAATACTTTCAAAGATACCAGAGGTCACACAGATTACTATTTTATTCTGGTGGACTAAAACTACATAGTTTTATAGATACTACTTTCAAAAGTCTTCTTTTGCTTTTCACACATTAACTTGCATAGGTTAAACTATGTAAACTGCTAGAGAAAGAAACCTAGCTGTTTCGTGCAACGCATACTAATACATACATCTAAAGCAAAAAATGTTCAGGGGTCCTTAAAATACTATTGCGGATTCTCAATTTATTTTGTTGTGTGGACTCCCAGAAATCTTATGTGGACCCTCAGGGGCCACATGGACCCCGGTTGAGAACCACTGAACTAAACTGTTCAAGGTAGTGTTCCAGCATGGCCGCAGTCCAATAACTGAAACAAGTAAAAGATAAGAGATCTCTAGCAAGTGGTACGGTCGTTTAGAACCGATTAGGGTACCTTTTGCTGGCGAAGGTAAAGAATACGCACACCCGATGTTTAAGGTTAGGGGTTAGGGTTTTTGTATTCTTTACCTTCGCCGCTTTTGTTTGTTGTTGTTTTACAATATGCGGGAATGGCAATTTATATGAATGAACTACAGCGGACGTATCTATATTGAGCAAAATGTTGGCACTCCGTCGCTTACGACGTCGACGGTTCCAGTTGATCCGATCAACGGAACAGCCTGTTCGTGAAATTAACGTGCAAGTGGCTGAGCGCTTCACAGACACGTGTACCCTTAACGTAGTTCTCGGGGATATTCAGCGTGACACAGTGTGACAAGGCTGACCCTTTGAATAACAGGCACAACAGAAACAGGAAGTAAGAGTGAGAGAAAGTTGTGGTGGAAGAGTACAGCAGGGTTCGCAACCATTCCCTGCCAGAGCCTCGTGGAGCTTTTAGGTGTTTTCGCTCAATAAACACTCACAACGCCCGGTCTGGGAATCGAAACCGCGAGTCCGCTGCCCTAACCACTGGGCCATTGCGCCTCCACTCTGAGCAGAATAACGAATCTTTAATTGTATAAATTCTCATGCATGCATGTGGACACATTAAAACAACGTTAATTAAATGCCATAATACCTTGATTAAGGAACTAGTTACTAATGCTTTCAAGGAAATGTGAGGTCACACGGAGGGCGGTAGCCAGGAATTAGAAAGCCTTTAGCAGAAGTGAACATTTCTTTCTGAGAAAACGAAAGTATTTCTAAGTTTTTATCTATGTGATTTATAAACGACTGTGTTGAATAAAAAATATGTACACTGTTAATCTAAAGTCCTTTTTTTTTTTTTACTTTTTTTTTCCGGTAATATTTATGGGATTAAGGGTTCTACTGTTTGGCAAATAATTAGGACACATTTCTGAATCATATGCAAGAGAAACTGAATAATTGAACATCATATATTATTAAACTTAAGGTAGGTGTGTGTGTGGGGGGGGTCGATAAAATAAAGTACCAATTGATTACAGGGGGTCTATGCTATCAACCCAACCGTTTCCCTTAAAAATTACTAAGTAAAATTCCAACAAAACGTCGGGATGGGGTGGGATCAGAAAAATTGCCTTGCAGTATTTTCCGGCATTTTACATTCTGAGTTCAAATCTTGCCAAAGTCAATTTGCCTTTCATCCTATCAAGATCGATAAAATAAACACCAGTCAAATGCTAAAGTCGATGCTACTTACTAACCGCTTTTCCAAAATATATCAGAAATAAATATTTGCAATTCTTATACTTTGCATTTCTAATGTGCCTAGACAATGTAAACCGACGTTTGCAACCTTA
>NC_069000.1:14118926-14121974 GCF_001194135.2 Octopus bimaculoides
AGACCACATCATCGCTTTTGATTTTACAAATAAATAAATAGATTAACAAAAGTGGAGAGCTGGCACAATCGTTAGCGTGGCGGGCAAAATACTTGGCGGTATTTTTTCCGGCTCTTTACCTTCTGAGTTCGTATCCCGACAAGATCGTCTCTGCACTTAATTCTTTTTGGGGATCGATAAAATATGTATCAGGTAAGCGCTAGAGTCGATAACATCGACTAATCTCCATCCCGTAAAATCATTATTTTTTTTCACATCCACGATGAGCTCCAGTTCATTTATTTTTTATTAATTAGTTATTATAAAGTTGTGATGATTATGTCTTCACTTTGAATGTATTTCTTCTTACGATTTATGTTACAAGACAAGCAATACAATTAAACATTTTTACTGGCATTAACTATCTCGAGTTCTTGGGCCCGTGGGGTCGGTTAATCGGTTTCCATGGTGTTTATAAGTGATCGAGATTACAACATTTCTCCTGGACGAGACGCCAGTCCTTCGCAGGCTTACTCATTTTCGCCAGTTGAGTGAACTGGAGCAACATGAAACGAAATGTTTTGCTCATGAACACAATGTACTGCCCGGTCCGGGGATCGAAAATACGACCTCGCGATTGTGACTGCAACACCCTAATTTCAAAGCTACGAGCCTCTCAACCTAACTAAAGAAATATGAATATGTCTCAAAGATTTTGAAATCAGGTCCGAGTTTCGGAATAAATACTCAACACTTCAAGAGGAAGGAAAATAGTTTTCTGTTTTGTTCAGCTTTATTAGTTTTTTTTTTGTTTTTGTTTCGTGGTTGCTGTTTTGTTGGGGTTTTTTTTAATGTTTGGTGGTTGTTCTTTTCTCCTTTTCCCGTAGACATCTATTTCGAAGTTACGCAAAAAAAGACTTAGGTTCGAAAACTTAGATAAGAAATATCCATTCTGACGTCATATGCCATACAAAATGTAGAGCTTTTAAAATTTATATTTTTCTGATCGATTACCTTTACGTAGTATGCATACGGTGCAGAGAAAAAGTGTATTTTACTACAATTTCTGCGTTACTAGTCATAACTCATTGTTCTTATTTATCGAGCGGTCCCGACGCATCTATGTAACCCTAACTAACCCTAACCACGGGTGTGCACTGCAAAAACATATCATTACGGAGATGCATCGAGACCTCTGTATTTAAGTAGTGTCGCGGATTTTGTTCTACAAGCAACGTTTATCTAACACAGAGAACTCAAAAACAAAATACTCGATAGTACCATAACAACATGAAAGCTCGATTTACCTTGGACATGACATTATAAAACCACCGGTAAAGATATTTAAAAAAATTATTTTGACGAAATGGCTTTGATTAGTTTCATAGAGTTGTCTCTCCTTAACTATTCTGAAATCATAAAGACGAAGTATTCGGTGGGGGTTTAACAATACAAGGCGCTCTTTAAGTCGAATATGCACATTTAAAACACCTGCTGCTATGAGTCTAAAGTAGTTGCGTTACTTTTCACAAAGCGGTGCATTGCTCGTATTGTTAGGGCGGCGAACAAAGTGCTTTGTGTTATATAGTTAAGAGGTCCTTCATAATTTCTGTGTTCAAATCCCTACAAGTGCAAATTTGACATTCATAAAGCACCTGCTAAAATATTTTGTCGATTATTGCAATTAGTATAATGATTCATTTAAGTCTAAATATGAATGAAGAGTTATCTTTCTTCTGTAACCGTCCACTGTGTGTAAACAATAAAACCGGATTTTCTGAAAATAGAATTGGGATTTTTCGTCTGGTTACAATATAAATTGAAAGACGAAAACTTTAAATACTTATTATCTGCTTTGCGCTCTTAAGCAACAGTTAAGCTCCGAAACCATCAACAGCTACTTATATAAACAATCAACATTATACTTCAACAACTATTGTCAAAACAAAACTTTTAAACTTAACTTTCAATTGTTAGTATAAGTTTTGTTTCCGTTGAAGAGCCAACGGTTTTATATATATATCTATTAGATATATACACACAAGCTGAATACAGAAACTATTTGTGGAAAGAAACACGTTTATTGTTTATTGAGATCAACATCATTCTCAGAAACTTTCTTTGTTGGATATTGTGCTGCTAAACGTGAGTTCTCATATTTGTTTATTTCTTTCTCATTGCCTTAATAATATTTTCACTGGCATTTTAGTTACTTTATTACATATTGTCAGTTTACATATATCATTCACAATCAAACCGCTTTAGCTTAATTTCAAATATTATTGTATATATATTTTGTTATTCATTTTGGCTACGGAAATTTAAGATTCTTGTGCTTAAATACGAATTTGTCCTCGTCTTTCATAGTTCTTTCTTTTACACACGTTACTCTGAAAGAAGACATAGGTATCACATTTATACATTTTTGCTTCTTTCTACGATCAGGAGCATCGCCGAGAGTAGCTATCACACAACTCTTGGTCAAGTTATCAGCGAATTGAGTTTAATTCTTAGCCTTTAAATAATTCTTTTGCGTTAGTAATATTCTGCAAAGATCCGCAGTTTCGCTATTCCCTCCCATTCTTCATGATTCCATTGTTGACTAACGTTAGCTAGCTACGTGCTGTCAGACTGCACTAATTTCGAAATCTTCATAAATTTAGACTATTTGTAACAGTTGAAAAGCAAGCAACAAGTATAAGATACGGATGCCGCTTCAAGTGACATTTCTAACAGTAGAAAGGACAAGAATTTTGTAAAATAGTATTTCGAAACAGCATGAGAACTAAGTAAAAATTGCATTGCAAAAGTAGACAAGTACTTGCATTACATGTGCACACACGCTGTAACATACATACATCCATACATACATACATGTCTCGCGTGTGCATCGTTGGCGATTTTGATTCTCCGTTTTCCCTTCTTTGGACTTTTCCTATATTTCCGATGAAGAGCTCCGCTCGAAACGTGAAATCCTTTCTTTTCTTTTCTTTCCTTTCCTTTCCTGAGCGTCCAATAACACTGTACTTATTCCACGTCCTCGCGTCCTTTTTTTTTTTTTTTTTTTTT
>NC_069000.1:14123721-14126776 GCF_001194135.2 Octopus bimaculoides
TATATGTACACATATATATATATGTATATGTACACATATATATATATATGTATATGTACACATATATATATATGTATATGTACACATATATATATATGTATATGTACACATATATATATATGTATATGTACACATATATATATATGTATATGTACACACATATATATATGTATATGTACACACATATATATATGTATATGTACACATATATATATGTATATGTACACATATATATATGTATATGTACACATATATATGTATATGTACACATATATATATGTATATGTACACATATATATATATGTGTGTGTGTATATATGTATGTATATGTGTGTATGCATGTATTTATTCCAACATTTATCTCTTTCTCTGTATCATACATTTCTCATATTTTTTTTCTTTCTTTTTTTCTAGGTTATCCCATCATGGATAATGAAACACTCTCATTTCAATATAACAACGAGAATTACTTTGCAAATTTTTCATATAAACCTTCCGTGATAACAAAGGATTATCTTCTCTACGATGGAGTTCTTAATGGCTCTGGAATACATCGTGGAAACAGGTGCATTATTCGTGTTTTGAAAACCAAACCTCACTCTAAAAATGCTTGGAAATCATATCTTAACACCAGAGCATTACTTCATAAAGCCAAATCTTATTTTGTATCTCGCTCTGACGTGGAATTTTTTCAAGTTCCAGATTATACCGAAGCACTAATTGACAGAATCTCTCTTATTACAAAATTCACTGTCTCAAGACACCCTGTTCCTGATGAGACTGTACTTATTGATCACTACAAAGGTGCACATGGAGAAGAAAAATTAACAAGTCCAAGTCTTGATGCTATTTCTCATTTCACTTTCTTAGAATCCAAAGGACAAACAATACTGACCAATTTCCAAGGATTTCGAATTAACAGAAAGACTATTTGTATTACTGGTGCAGATTGCGTTGCTATAAATGCTGAAACTTTCTTAAAGCAACATAAATGCAATAAACACTGTAAAATATTACAGAATGTACCTCAGCTAATACCACAAGTGACTTATATACAAGACAAGAATCAAGCACCTAGTTACCATAGCATCGTAACAGCAAGAGCTAGTCTGCCACACATAATGTATGGTCATTACATTTGTGATCATTGTGATATATATAATCATGGTGGCATGTATAATCACTGTGGCAGTTATAATCATTGTGCAGTGTATAACCATACAGCTTTAATGCATTCTTCAAGCGTGCAAGAGAGAGAAACATTTGGACATCTTCATCTTCGACCAGAGCCATCAGCTCCGCCATTTGATGAAGTCTTTTATAGAGCTTCTTAAAACAGTAGCAACACAAATTTTCCATTTATGCAGTGGAAATTAAAATTTGAACAGCTACAACTAATTCTGGCTTAGCTATAAGTTTTAAACAAGGGATTTTCTGTTACAGAATTCCACTGGCTACACAGAAAACAAAGCAAAATTATTAGTGCTATCTTTTGCAGCATACTTTTTTTTATGCCAAAGCTGCTTCAGACAACAAGATAGCCAACAGTCTGCGGGTCTCCCTTCATTTAGTTCAAGCTTGAGAGTTGTAGATGCAATATCTTTTATGATAATATGCTGTCACAAGGGTTTGTAAGGTGACTTACAACTTTCACGAAAACCAAAAGCAATTAACATGCTAATTATTTACGGAAGAAAACAATTTCATTACTGGTGAGTTTGACATTGTTCTAGATGTTTTACTTTGTCAAAATTGTTTAGAGAAGCTACAGCTAAAACATAAGAGGGACTTGTTACCAGACCTAATGCAGAAGAATGAGTGGTTGCCAGACGTTTCCCTTCCTTTCAGTTAATTGCTGGGATATATTTGTATTGGCTTCAGAAGATTAAAAACTTAAGCTGTGCCAATGTTGAACTCTCATCATAATATTACAAAGCTCATATGATGTGGCTTCGCGTAAGCTACCTTTTTGACTGCAAGTCTACATTAAGCAATGCTACTGAAATTCTGAGAGGGAGAAAGGAGAAAGATAAAGTGAGAGTGAAAGAGAGAGAGAAGGCTCACAATTATTTACATGCGGGTTTCTGAAAACCAATATCTGTAAAATCAATATCTGTAAAATCAATATAAATATTTGTGGGAATAGTGTTATTGATATTGACAAATCAGAACAAAAACTGAACATCCAAAAATAAAAATATTTGTAAATACATAGAATTTGTTTTCAGTTGTCTTTCTTTTTTTATCTTTTACATGTTTTGGTCATTGGACTGTGACCATGCTGGGGCACCCTTTTGAAGAGTTTAGCCGAACAAATCAACCCAGTATTTATTTTTCAAGTCTGTTTGACAACTTATTCCATCAGTCTCTTTTGCCAAACCACTAAGTTATGGGGATATAAACAAACCAACACCAGTAGTCAAGCAGTGGCAGGGAACAAGCACAAACACACATATATATACAATGGGCTTCCCCAAGTTTCCATCCATTAAATTCACTCACAAGGCATTGGTTGGCCCAGGGCTACAATAGAAGACACTTGCCCATGGTACCATACAGTGGGACAATAAGCACTAGACTTAAAAAGAATAGGTCCTGAGGTCAATTTCTTTGACTAAACCCCTTTAAGGCGGTGCTCCTGCATGGCCACACTCGGATGACTGAAACAAGAACAAAAACAAATCCCAGTTACAATTCACCGGAATTTATTTGTAACTAGGAATGGCTCTGTGGTTAAGAAACTTGCTTTGCAGCAATGTGGTTTGCCAAACCACTAAGTTGCAAGAACACAAACATGCCAACCCCAGTTGTCAAGTGGAAAACAAACAGACACAAAGACGCACACACACACACATATATATATATATGTATATATATATATATATATGTATGTATATGTATATATATATATATATATATATATTTATTTATTTATGTGTTTCAGCCAAGGTCATGCTGGTGCACCACCGTGATTTTCACGCTCCTCGCATGGCTCTTCTCCCCCACCTGACATGGTCCAATCAAGAGTTTTAATGGCATATATATATATGTATGT
>NC_069000.1:14127703-14130921 GCF_001194135.2 Octopus bimaculoides
CATACATATATATATATATATATATATATATATACACGACGAGTTTCTTTCAGTTTCCGTCCACCAAATGCACTCACAAGGCTTTGGATAAACTGAGGTTATAGCAGCAGATGCTTACCCAATCCAGAATCATGTGGTTGGGAAGCAAGCTTCTTACCACAGAGCCATGCCTGCGCCTATTTTCTCCTTTGTTGTTTTGTTTGTTTTTACTTTAAACAAGCTTATTCTTTTCAGACCTTCTCAATAAATGGACACGAGCCACATATGTATTTTACATAATATATAAAATACATCGTTCATAATACTAGTTCTGTGACGAATAAAAATAATTGCAGGCATAACATAGTTACCTCCCTTACCATTTTTTAATCTTCACTTTTTCTAATTTTTTTTATAGAGTCAGATATCTTAGATTTTTTTGTCATATAATTCAAAATCATACATTGATGTTCACTCAGCTAATTACTGTATATGGTATTCAGAAATAATTTGTTAGGTCGATTTGGAGCAGAAAAACTTTTGTACATGTACAATATTTTCATGTTCAGTTTTATATTTTTGCATGAGTTCGACAAAGTTAATTGCATTTTCTATGGCCAGATGCCCTTCATGTTGCCAAATCTTACCTATTTCTAAGTAAGGTGACATTTCCACATACTCAGTGGCAAGGAATGACATTCATTTACAACAACAATGTAATGTTAAGACAAGGCAACACAAATACACACACACACACATATACATTTACATTGTTGTTGGCACTCCGTCGCTTACGACGTGGAGGGTTCCAGTTGATCCGATCAACGGAACAGCCTGCTCGTGAAATTAACGTGCAAGTGGCTGAGCACTCCACAGACACGTGTACCCTTAACGTAGTTCTTGGGGATATTCAGCGTGACACAGTGTGACAAGGCTGACCCTTTGAATTACAGGCACAACAGAAACAGGAAGTAAGAGTGAGAGAAATTTGTGGTGGAAGAGTACAGCAGGGTTCGCCACCATCCCCTGCCGGAGCCTCGTGGAGCTTTAGGTGTTTTCGCTCAATAAACACTCACAACGCCCAGTCTGGGAATCGAAACCACGATCCTATGACCGCGAGTCCACTGCCCTAACCACTGGGCCATTGCGCCTCCACACATTTGCATATAGAAGAGGAACACTGAAAATGTCAGTATTAATGCTAATATAATGTATAAGTGTTTTGAGAGACCAGCAGGCATCAACTGTAAGAGCATAAAACTTATTACATGAACAAATGTTGCAATAACAGAGGAAAATAAAGTAGAAGGAAGAGAGAAGAGTTGGATACACAAAGCATGTAACCAAACCCACCCACAAGACTTTAGTCAGGGGTTATAATAGAAGATACTTGCCCAAGGAATAAGTTTGGACAAGAATTATATAGTTTTTACATTGATCACAGTACAGTATTCCATAATAATAATAATTCTTTCTACTATAGCCACAAAGCCTGGAATTTGTGGGGAAAGGGCTAGTCTATTACATCAACCCCAGTATTTGACTGGAACTTATTTTATTTACCCTGAAAGGATGGAGGGCAAAGTCAACCTCAGCGGAATTTGATCCCAGAACATAAAAACAATCAATAGGCACTTATCATTTTGTCCAGCATGCTAATGACTGTCAGCTCACCACCTGACTGTATTCCATTAGAATTCTTTCTACAATAGGCACAAGGCCCGAAATTTGGGAGAGGGGCTCGTCAATTACATCCACCCCAGTGCTCAAAAGGTACTCATTTCATCAACCCTGAAAGGAAAAGTTGACCTCAGCAGAATTTGAATTCAAATTCTAAAAACAGGTGAGATGTCACTAAGCATTTTGTCCTGCATGTTAACAATTCTGCCAACAACAACAACAACAATAATAATAATAATAATGATCCTTTCTTCTATAGACACAAGGCCTGAAATTTGTGGGAGGGAATAAATCGATTACTTCGACCCCAGTACTTAGCTGGTACTTATTTTATGAACACCGAAAGAATGAAAGGTAAAGTCGACCTCAGCAGAATTTGAACTCAGAAAGTGAAGATAGACAAAATACCGCTAAGTATTTCCCCCGATGTGCTAACAATTCTGCCAACTTACCACCTTAATAATGATAATAATAATCCTTTCTACTATGGACACAAGGCCTGAAATTTGTGGGGAGGAGGATAGTCAATTACATCGAGCCCAGTCTTTCACTGGTACTTGATTTATCGACCCTGAAATGATGAAAGGCAATGTCAACCTCAGTGGAATTTGATCTCAGAACGTGAAGACAGACAAAATACCACTAAGCATTTCGCCCACCGCACTAACGATTCTGCCAGCTCGCTGTCTTATTTATTATTCCATAATAAGAATAAGAATAATAATTCTTTCTACTATAGGCACAAGGCCTGAAATGTTCGAGGGAGGGAGCTAGTTGATTACATTGACCCCAGTGCTTACTTCATTAACCCCCAAAGGAATGAAATGGAATGTCGACCTTAGCAGAATTTGAATTCAGAATCTAAAGACAGATGAAATGCCACCAAGAATTTTGTCCTGCACACTAACAATTCTGCCAACAACAACAACAACAATAATAATAGTAGTAGTACTCCTTTCTACTACAGGCACAAGGCCCGAAATTTTATGGAGATGGGGGTCTAGTCAATTACATTGATCCTAGTTCTTGACTAGTAGTTATTTCATCAGACCCGAAAGGATGAAAAGTAAAGTCAGCCACACTGGAATTTGAAATCACAATGTAAAGATGAACAAAATGTTGCTAAGCATTTTGTGCAACTCAGTAACCGTTCTGTCAGCACACCACTTTCCATAATAATAACAACAATAATAATAATAATCCTTTCTATTGGAAGCACAAGGCCTCGAAATTTGGAGGAAGGGATTAAGTCGATTACAACGACCCCAGTGCATAACTGGTACTTATTTAATTGACCCCGAAAGGATGAAAAGGCAAAGTCGACCTTGGCGGAATTTGTATGTGTATATAAAAATATATATATACACATATATATACTATACATGCATATATATATATATATATATATATATATATACATGCATATGTATATTGTACATGCATATATATATTATACACGCATATATATATACTATACACGCATATATATATACTATACACGCATATATATACTATACACGCATATATATACTATACACGCATATATATACTATACACGC
>NC_069000.1:14130931-14131259 GCF_001194135.2 Octopus bimaculoides
CACGCATATATATACTATACACGCATATATATATATATATATATATATATATATATGTATACACACACACATAAAATATAGGGTAGCAAGTTTTTTCTAGAAATTTCACTACCAGTGGCCTAGCATGTATAAAAATCAATAGACAACATATTCTCAATATGAAATAGTGTACATTTAAACACAAGAGAAACTACCTTCAACAAGCAGTTTTACATGCTATGAAGTAGTGGTTTTGGTCGTCTTGACTACTAATTCTAGCGTGTAAAACTGGTTGTTGAAAGCAGTTTCTTTTGTGTTAAAATGCACACTATTTTATATATATACACTT
>NC_069000.1:14131359-14132980 GCF_001194135.2 Octopus bimaculoides
GTGTGTGTGTGGGTGTGCATACATACATGTACATTATGTACGTATATATACATACATATATATCACATGGGTATATATATATATAATTTTTAGTTCATTTTACTTACATACAAATTAGTACCATAATTAAAAACAGTTCACCACAGTGGAATATATCAAATATTTTTGTGGTTGAAGTCCTGCAGTGAACTGAGAAAACAAAAAAAAATGACAGCCACACATTAAAATCCTTAATCTGCTTGATCATTGGGTCCTTATTTTCAGTTCAGACTGCATAAGACGGAGAGTGTTCAATACTTGACTCTGCTTACCTCTGTGAAATGTCACAAAATTAGAGTGACCTCCCTTTATTAAACAAGGGAGATAATTCTAGCATTTTTTTTTTCTTTCTTCCAAACATGAATTTTCTTAGTAGATCTCACTATTAAAGTTTCTTAAAAATTTGACTTAATTTTTTTTTTTAACAGCAATTTGCTTAAAATACTCTTTAAAAAAATGGAATTTCCAAATGTTTCAAGAACAAGACGGCAATTATTTCTTCGATATAAACGATAATACATGTTCAAAGTAATGCAAAATAATCTTCAAATAAGCATTAAACATTAAAACAAAACGTAGGAGTCTATGGAACCAACGAGAAAGACTTTATGTAGTCGCTGTGCCTCTTAGATATAGCAACCACATCTCCCTTAAGTCTCATCTTACAGCCTAAACAAAAACGAAGACATTGGATAAGACCCAAATTTATACAAATGTGGCTTGCTTTCCGGCCATATGGTTCCGAGTTCAGTCCCACTGCGTGGTACCTGGTGCAAGCATCTTCTGCTATAACCTCTGGCCGACCAAAGCCTTGTGAGTGGAAACTGAAATAAGCCCGTCTTATGTAAACAAATGTATATTAATCTGATGGGTTACTCTATATTTTTGTAGAGAACAAATTTATTATTCTTATACAAGAATGTTGTTGACAGTGACTTCGAAGTTTCGGCTAGCTAAGCCATCGTCGGACGATTGTAATTGACAAGTTACATACACAGACAAAAGTTAAATGCAAAATAAAACTGACCAGTGATACAAGTGCAGATGTGGTTACGTGGTAAGAAGCTTCCCAGCCACATGATTCCGGGTTCAGTCTCACTGTGTGGCGCCTTGGGTAAATGTTTTCTACTATAGCTTCGGGTCGACCGAAGTCTTCTGAGTGGATTTGGTAGATGGAAACTCAAAGAATCCCATCGTATATATGTGTGTTGTAAAGTGGGCTCCTCCCATTGGTGTGATGTGTGACTGCCGATGGACTGTAGTTGCTGTTTTATGCTAGAAACCACAATAGTTACTAGTCATCGGATACCGATGTTTCTTTTCGTACCGTCGTACCGGAATAGTAATACACTAACTTTTTCGGTCTTACAATCGCTGAGAGCTCCGCAAGACACCGACTAAAACTGTCGATTCTCAACTCTTTGGCTTTCGATGACCGGCTACTGGTCTATTTATAATGGGCTATCTCCTACTACTTTTTACCTGGAGGGAAATACAGTTTTATTATACACCATCTCCCCTTGTAATTATTTTATTTAACAATCAATTTCTTTTATTCACCCCACCTCTTTATATATATATA
>NC_069000.1:14133155-14135555 GCF_001194135.2 Octopus bimaculoides
ATATATACAATCAATATCTTTTCTTCTTAGAGTCTACTTTTAGGAATTCAACGTTCTTCCTCTTCCTTGTATGCGTGGTTTCGACTTCTTGTAACGGTGTTAGAACCTGAAAAGTGTCATATAGCCAATCCATCAGTATTTCTACTCTTGTTGGTTCTTTTTCTATGACACTTTCCTTAAGCTGATTTTTACGTCTCCTTTCCAATCCATTTCTGTTTCTTACACCATACATCATTCTTTCTATGTATGTTATAATTTCGTCTTCTCAGTATTGGATTAATTCGACCATTCCTTATTGATGGTAGTGTGACTGGTACATTTTACTTGAACTGTCCGACAATCTGTCGTACCAAGCATTCAAGAGGACTTTGAAGATGTAGAATTTTACTTCCAGCAAGATGCCCCCCCACACACACACACACTACCATAGTGATGTAAGGGCCTACCTTGATGAAATTTTGTCAGACAGGTGGATTTGACGAAGAGGTTCACAAGAATACTTTTCGCGTTCACTGGACTCGACACTATTAACCATTTTTTTTTTTTTATGGTGGTACTCAAAAGATGAAGTTTGCGGTACGAAACCAGCAATAGTCAACGAATTGAGTGCAACCATTGAACGAGAATGAGCACAACAACCGAACGAAATACCTCTTGTTTGTAGCAGATGGACCGGAACGGCCATCAGTTTGAAAACAGGCGTTCATAAAGGAAAATTAAATTCTGTATGTAGATTGTATTAAATTTTGAAAATTAAATAAATTTTAATTAAAACTGACTTTATAATCATTCAATGTGTATATATATTTTCGGGCGGACTCTGTATTCATTATTTCAAAGATTAAGCACAAAAACAAGTTTACTTTATATTAGAGTAATGTATGTGGATCAGTAATGGAGACGGCGAGGTACACGTAGGTACGACGTATATCTACGTCTTAATTTCCTGGAGGTGGAGTCTACTAATGGAGACATTTATTATTAGCTATGATTTGTTAAGTTTCTATTGACAAAAATACACTCCTTCATATATTATAATTATCTTTTACTTGTTTCAATCATTAGACTACAGTCATTCTTGGGTACCGCCTTGAAGAACTTTTAGTCGAATGAATCGCCCCCCCCCCCAGTATATTCTTTTAAATGTACTCGGATTGATTCATTCGACTAAAATTTCTTCGAGGAGGTGCCCCAGCATGGCTGTAGTCTAATGATTGAAACAAGTAAAAGATACAGTTTCTACTATATGAAAGATTTATGTTCGACGAGAGAGCTTCTCAAATTCAGTAAGGCCAACCATTTGAAGCTACAGCGAGGATTCTAGTTACGTGCTATTCATATTTAGAAGGCGGGAACAGCTGCGGTGATTGTGCTTCTTTTTTCTTGTTTTCATTTTTCTGTCGAAGGAGACAAGATTGGTGCGATTCCATTCGGGAACGCTGACCTGCATTTTTATTCTTAATACATTCTAGCAGAATCGAACGTGAATATGCTAATCGCTGCTGGATTTCGTTGCAAGAGTACAGCTTTTCCTTTAGACGAATATGTGTTCATAACACACTAGATTCATTAGAGGTAATATTTATCACTACTTAAATGTGGATGTTCTATTAGAGCAAACAATACTGCGGGGGTTACCATGCGAGAACTCTCACACTGGTTTTGTAGTGGAAAATGCAGTTTTGTTTATATCGCTAACGGGGAGATAAATCCCTGCTACCTCCAGCACCGAAACCACCAGAGCACGTGATTTCGACCTTGTTTGATCTTTTCAATGATTGACACTCAACCGCAAGAGGCTATAGCGATTCATCTCCCCACCAGCATCTAGCGGTCGAGTGCCCATCATTGACAAGACCAAACAAGGTCGAAATCACATGATCTGGTGGTCTCGGCGCCGGAGGAGGCTGAGATTTGTCTCCCTGTTAGTGATATAAACAAGAGTGCATTTTGCATCAAAAAACCAAGACGAGAGTTCCTGTCATGTTAACTACCGTAATATAGTTTGTTCTAATAGAACATCCACATTTAAGTGGAGATCAATATTGCATCACGATATCAATACTGGCTCTGTCGCGAATATATTCAATTCTTTAGTAAAAGGGGATTCTGGGACAGTCGGTATTTCGACATCGTTGTGTAGGGTCAGCCAGAAGTACTCCCAGACCAATGGATCTAACAAGAATCTTGTTTATAATCTCAACGAACAAACCGTTCGCTGATCCGTGCTGATATCTGCCGGCCGATAACAATTCGTCATATGACGAATGTTTTCGAGGTGTCTTTTCATGTGGTTGGTGTAAATTCGGCCTGAGGTGACGAGGTTGAAGAAATATGACACTTGGGTGGAGAAGGTTAAGGATGAATAGAGGATGATATCATCTGTGTAGAAGTGGGGGG
>NC_069000.1:14135565-14137918 GCF_001194135.2 Octopus bimaculoides
GGGGGGGGGTTGGCGGTGACGGTAAGTAGGTCGTTGATGATTCTTTTATACAAAACACCAAAGAAAAAATGACAAAGGTGATCAAAGTAAATTCAAAGAATATCGTCTCTCCACACACCCTACTCCACGTACCCTACTCCACCAACGTTCTAGTTACTACTCCTCAAAACATTTCCCACTCATGTCGGCGTGAAAAGGAGATAACGAATTAATCTACTTCTCTAAACCTATGTATTATTATTATTATTATCACTATCTGTGCCAATGAACTCATTATAAAATACTAATGAAATGGCGATTTTTTTTTTCTTTCAAAATGAAGTATAAATAAAACAGAACAAATTTCTTGATCTGATCCCCTAAGAATATTGGTTGACCTTTGATATTTAGCAAACAGGTTTTTTCCAATATTTTCTAGAATCAGATCTAGAAATTTGTTACGTTGTGATGATGATGATGATGATGATGATGATGATGATGATGATGATGATGATGATGATGATGATGATGATGATGATGATGATGATGATGATGATGATGATGATGATGATGATGATGATGATGATGATGATGATGATGATGATGATGATGATGATGATGATGATGATGATGATGATGATGATGATTATTATGATTATTATTATTATTATTATTATTATTATTATTATTATTATTATTATTATTATTATTATTATTCGGTGTCGCATAAACGATCTCCTTCCTAGTTCACTAGCAAACTTATTGCCTCCAACCAGACGACCGTTATTACTTCCCAAACCGGTTAATAATATGTTTATTTAGTTCTCACGTCCAGCTTGGACAGGTTTTCTTGTGCTTCTTTGCCAGTTAAACTATTTATTCACGTGTGTTTGCATGCCTTATACATCAAGACATTACTGGCTAACCAATTATTTTTGTTACTTTAGAACAGACACATACACCTTCTTCTGTTTCACTTGTCCTATGCATTATTACTTCACTCAATCTTTTAATCTTTTTTCTCTTCCTTCTTTTTTTCTGCTCTCTCTCTCTCTCTCCCTTTCTTTCTCCCGTTGCTTGCTTTCTTTTTCCCCTCTCTTTCTCTCTATCACCCTCCTTTTATCTCGCTCTTGTTCTCTTGCTTTTGCTAACTATCAAAGTACGTCAACCTACATCTTTGCTCTCAAGAAAATTCTTTTAACCAGCCCTACCCACCACCACCAACAACATACACCAGAATCAAGCAAGAAAAGGAGAAAGACAGGATATGCATATACAAGATAGACAGGTAGATAGATAGATAGATAGATAGATAGATAGATAGATAGATAGATAGATAGATAGATAGATAGATACATACATATGCAGGCACGTACATAAACGAGTATATTATATGCGTGTGTCAGCATGTGTTTGTATTATTGTACTGGTGACGTCTATCGAGGCAGAAACATGTGCATAGTTGTCTTTTCCTTACTAGCATATCAATTTTAATGAATTCTTGATTCTTGAAATAATCTCCCCTTCTGATCTGGAGACAGTACGAACTGCCAACAAGCGACTGGTTTATCTGTTCCAGAAAGGGAGATCATTCTAATAAATCGAGAATTTTATCTTCTATATTATTTAATATACCTTTATTCGAGCTTTTCGCTCGGAAACATGCCACTGGTCACCCTGCGATGTACGGAGGTTCTGCGCCCACGTGCACGAAACTTAAGTAAAGCGGAGTAAAATACACACACACACACACACACACACACACACACACACACACACACACACACACACACACACACACACGAATACAATAAACTGAACGGAAGCAGGAAAAAAGAAGGTAATTATTTTTTGAATTGTAAAATGAAAAAGAAAAAGAATTGGCTTTTAACAGATTTTTCAGTCAGTGGGTGTGGAACTATGTCAGTAAGCAGGTAATAGTTGTATGACGAAAATTGTTGACACCTTATGAAATAAATGTAAGATACATACGACATTAACAGCTTAGTGTGGGGAAGGCGACGAGCTGGCAGAATCGTCAGCATGCTGGACGAAACGATTAGTGATATTTCGATATATATATATATATACCGAAAAATTTCGTAATGAAAAAAATTCATCGTTTCTTCATAGATATATTTAATTATATATAAAGGGCATTAACTGTGTATTAATGCCTCACGCTATCGAGGGACTAAATAAGTAAAAAAAAAAAAAAACTACCAAAAATAAGCAACATATTTCAGGGATATATAATTGTGAACAAAAGTCATCGTTGCTGTGATGGCTACATCGTGATAGGTTGATTCTTGTTTATTTTTATATATCTTGACCATACGTGTACTGATGAACAAAAGAATACAGGTTACTTCAC
>NC_069000.1:14138322-14144096 GCF_001194135.2 Octopus bimaculoides
GTGTTCTGTATATGTGTATGTGTGTTGTCGTCACGGAAGCTATGTATTTTTTTCGTGAAGAAATAACAAAAAATTGCGTTTAATCGTTTAAATGGAGGTCCAAATGTCACAAAAGTTTGTACTGCACTACCGAAGGTAAGTAGGAAAATAAGTATGTAAAAAGAAAATTAAGATAAGATATACTTTTTCTGAGATATTTCAGTTACACACAAACATCCCTAGAGTTCTAGTATTATCAAGATATGCATGTGTGTGTGTGTATGTGTGTGTGTGTGTGTGTGTATAGTAAAAGACACTTGCACAACGTGTTATGCATTCGACTAAACCCGTATGTATTTGTGTGTAGATAGATAGATAGATAGATATAAAACAAAACAAAAAATGGAACAAGAACGTAACAGGTGACAACAAAACATTCGAACAGTTAGACGATAAAAAAAAAGGACAGGAAAAAACAAGAACGGGTTATTCGGAGCTTTCAATCTTCAGTCGAGTACCAGATCGTCTTTGCAGTTTCGGCCGAATATATATATATATATATATATATATATATATATATATATATATACGGACACGCACACATATACAAACATGCGTGCATACACAAATACGCCTACAAACAGACAAGCACACAACATATATTATATATCGATATACGTTTCCTATAGATAATATGTAAATCATATAATACTGACTTAGTTGTCTTCACTGCTATGGGCCTTCTGTTATTTCCTTTTTAATGTATTACTCTTTTACTCTTTTACTTGTTTCAGTCCTTTTGACTGTGGCCATGCTGGAGCACCGCCTTTTAGTCGAGCAAATCGACCCCAGGACTTATTCTTTAGAAGCCTAGTACTTATTCTATCTGTTCTCTTTTGCCGAACCGCTAAGTTACGGGGACATAAACACACCAGCATCGGTTGTCAAGCGATGTCGGGGGGACAAACACACACATACAAACATACATATATATACATATATACGACGGGCTTCTTTCAGTTTCCGTCTAGCAAATCCACTCACAAGGCTTTGGTCGGCCCGAGGCTATAGTAGAAGACACTTGCCCAAGATGCCGCGCAGTGGGACTGAACCCGGGACCATGTGGTTGGTAAGCTAAGAAACTAACTATGAGTATGAGAACGGAAGATCTTTTCGAGAATTAAACATTTTTCGGAAGTGACACATCTTTAAATAAAAGCAGCCTTGGATTTTGTATGTGGGTGGGTGGAGGAGTTCCTTCACAGTTAGTATATACTTTTGTTATTTACACCACCTGTCCTCGTCTGTTGTTAGTATATATATATATATATATATATATATATATATATATATATATATATATATATAAGATAAAACTTACTTGGAAATGGATGCATGGCGTTCAATCATATGGTAACATATGATAATATATAAATATATATGCATACATACAGATATATATTTACATACATATATTTGTCTATACATGCATATACGGGCACAGGACACCACGGAACGTAAACAACATAAAATAAACATAATATACGAAAACCACCTGAAATACGAAATACGACAACATGGAAGACGAACTGTTTTTGCGAACAACGAAAGAAACAAACGAAAAATAAGACAAGCAACACGAAAAAACGACCCTTCATCAGTTGTTGGCTGCTTTTCTACTTCGTATTTCGAGCATTTCACAACAAGATACCTTTTCGACATAACAGTTGCTCCTGCAAAGCGGGTTAAATAAAATTTGGGATTTTGTGGAGGGTCAAGGTTGGTAAAAAAAACAAGACAGTGAAAACAGACAGGAGGGGCTATGCATGTATGCATGTATGTATGTATGTATGTATGTATGTATGTATGTATGTATGTATGTATGTATGCGTGTGTGTGTGTATCGTTTGCCAATGTATATAGAAAGAAAGAAAGAAAGAAAGAAGCACCTGAAAGAGAGCAGAGCAGTAAAATTGCCTTGTGGGTAGTGGAGTATCCAGCGTTTTGGGGAGAGTTCTTCGGAGTAAGGATGATGGGAGGGAAATAAAAGAGGAAACACAAAAAGTTCTATATCCTCTGTTGTCTTTCATTTCCCTCTTGTTAACTTTAGGCATCTAAACACACACACACACATGTTCATACATACCTACATATATACATACATACACATATATATATATATATGTATATATATATATATATGTGTGTGTGTGTGTGTGTGTGTGTGTGTGTGTGTGTATATATATATATATATATATATATATATATATATATATATATATATATATATATACGCGTATTTTATTAATAATTATAAAGACATTGAAATACTGGTTTCAGATCTTGACACAAAACCAGCAATAGCGGGATAGGGGATAAGTCGATTACATCACCTCCAGTGCTCATATGGTACTTATTTATGAACCCCGAAAGGATGAACGGCAAAGTCAACCTCTGCGAAATTTGAACTCAGAACGGAAAGACGGACGAAATGCAGTTAAAAATTTTGCCCGGTGAAAGACATTGAAATATTTATTTCTTTATTTGCCCACAAAGGTCTAAACATAGAGGGGACAAACAAGGACAGACAGAGGGATTAAATCGATTGCATCGACCCCAGTGCGTAACTCATACTTATTTAATCGACCCCGAAAGGATGAAAAGCAAAGTCGACAGAATGTGTTACGCTGACCCTTTTAAATACAAGTACAACTCATTTTTGCCAACTGAGTGAACTGAAGAAACGTGAAATAACTTGTCTTGCTCAAGGACATAGCGCGTCGCCAGGTATCGAACTAACGACTTTAGAATCGTGAGCCGAATACCCTAATCCCTTAGCCACGCACAAATAGGTATAATCTCAAAATTTCTCCTAGGGATATCTAAGCAAAGATTAGAAGTCTCTTTGGGAAGACACTGTCTCTGCTGAGTTCATCTGTCCTTTTGTACGGTTGCCGGTTTAACCGCTTTATATTTTGAATAGGTGAAAAAAGATTTTTCTACATAGAGAAAGGGATGAATGGCTAGGGCTCATGGGATATAAATCAAAGTAGAGTTGCTAAGGAGTTTCTTATTTAAATGGAATTCTTTTTTGTTTGGATTCCATTTGTGGTGACCGAAATCACTCATAAGTCTTAAAGCAGTGACTTTTCAACCGGGGTCCGTATAAGATATTGATTTCAAGTTTTGGCACAAGGCCGCCAATTTCGGGGAGCGGTTAAGTTGATTACATCGACCTCCAGTACTCAAGTGGTACTTATTTTAATGACACCCAAAGGATAAAAGGCAAAGTCGGTCCCGGCGAAATTTGAACTCACAAAGTAAAGATGGATGAAATGCCGCTAAGCATCTCGTCCGGCGTGCTAACGATTCTGCCAACTTGCCGCCTTAAGGGGGGAAGCATATGAGATATAGTTGCTAAAATGTATGCGTAATACATTGGTTATATACTCCTACGATGCACAAAATATTTTAACAATTTTTTATAGAATTCCTAATAATATTTAATTATAGAAATATGATATAATTTTTTTTAAACATCGAATTGCTAGGAGAGTCCATCTAAGTAAAATAGGAATTAAAACGGTCCATAGGTAGAAAAGGTCTTATAGTTAAAGTAGCTCTTGGAGAATTAAAACAGGTGTCTTAGAAGAACACGAATTAGAATACAGACGTTCCTAAATACATACTCACTGAGATTTACAGGTAAATAAATATACACACCTGAAAGTATATATACTTATCTAAGTACATAAACATATCTAAAAATACAAAAGCTGTGTGTGTGTGTGTGTGTGTGTGTGTGTGTGTGTGTGTGCGCGTCAATACCTGCATATAGCAACATAGCACATACACACACACACACACACACACGCACACACAAGCACACAAGCACACACGCACGTTCACGCACATGTACACAGATAGACAGACAGACAGACAGACAGACAGACAGACAGACAGACAGACAGACAGACAGACGGACGGACGGACGGACGGACTAACAGACAGACAGATAATGTATATTCCCAGAAATACATACATACATACATACATACATACACACGTATGTATGTACTGTATGTATGTATGTATGAATTTGTGTGTATGTATATATATATATAAGTATGTAATGAATGCATATAATGAATGCATATAATGAATGCATATAATGAATGTATAAACAGGTACACATAAATACACACACACACACACACACACATAATAACAATCACCAGCATACAACTCACATAATTGCGTTACCGAATTATATGACATAATGGGAGCCGTTAGAATAAATGTTGCCCCACCTAGTGGCCATTCATCTGTTCCGTCTTAATCAAACATGTTTTGAATTCATAGAGAATAAACAAAATCTGGTATGTTGTGATGTACGGACTCAAACGCGGTTTATTGTTGCTTTAAGTTTCAATAAATATATCGTTGTCACTCGGTGACTGGCTGAGAAAAATACTCAGAGCCACACATACATACATACATACATACATACATACATACATACATACATACATACAAACATGCATGCATGCATAATTTGTTTTAGCTATTATGGCTAAGACCATGCTGGAGCATACGTGTTCGTAAGACATACAGCCGGTTACCTTATGTGTTACATGTATTTCACCAATTGTACTGGGACTGTTGTCTAGTTCCCGTTAGTTTTCAGTGTCGAGGAAACAATTCTGTTTCTCGAGAACAAAAAGAAGAAAAAAAACACTCCTAGATTTCACAAAAGGACTTTAAGAAACGATAGGAAGTAACTTCAGTTGAAGAAAAGAGACGGATTTAAGGAAATCAGACGATCAAATTGCCATGATAACTCAACAGAAAAGGTAAATAGATTTTAACTTTACTTTCTGTCGCTAAGTTTTGGTAATATTAATTTGCGAGCGTACTACAGTTGTCAATTGTTGAAAGAAAGAAATTGTAAAATAAGAATGTGTGTGCGTGTGTGTGTGTGTGTGTGTGTGTGTGTGTGTGTGTGTGTGTGTGTGTGTGTGTGTGTATGTGTGTGTGTAGGAAGTGAAGGATAAAAATATGGAGAGAAGTGGACAGGTGGACAGGTGCACATACATACATACATACATACATGCGTGTGTATGTATGTGTATTAATGTGTGTGTTATGTTATAATATAAACAGTTTAACATTTATCATACCTATACCTTATTATGTTCATCTTAATTTATTTTACTTTTTCAAGAAGAGGATTTGACAGTAACAAAAGCTAACAAATCGGAACTTCGAAGTCACCCCTCTTCTTGTCAAAGTTTGCGTGTCCTTTCGCGCGCGCGTATGTGTGTGTGTGTACGGAAAACTGTACGTTAGCGTACTGGGACATTCGTTCAGTTATTCCACCCGTTTCATTCTGGAATTTGTCAAATACAAATTTTTTTAATAAAATTACGTTTTCCAAAGATACCGGCATAATTTGAAAAATTATGGTGAATTCGTCGGTATTGTTGTTTTAGTATATTACGAATCAAAACTCCGCTCCACCTCGGGAAAAATGTTTTGATAACAAAATCCGTTATAACCCGAAAGCTACACCATCTAAAGAGTACTTGTTTGTCATTAGACTGTGTCCATGCTGGAGCACCACCGTGAAGAATTTTAGTCGAATGAATCGACCCCAGGACTTTTTTTAAAGCCTGGTACTTATTCTGTTGAAATCTTTTGCCGAACCGCTAGATTACGGGGATGTAAACACACCAACACCGATTGTCAAGCGGTGGTGGTTGGGGAACACACACACACACACACACACACACACA
>NC_069000.1:14144225-14145702 GCF_001194135.2 Octopus bimaculoides
ATATATATATATATATATATATATATATACACGACGGGTTTCTTTCAGTTTCCGTTTACCAAATCCATTAACAAGGCTTTGGTCTGATCGAGGTTATAGTAGAAGACACTTGCATGAGGTGCTAACTGAACTCGGAGTCATGTGGTAGGTAAGCAAGTTTCTTACCACACGGCCACACATGCGCCTATATTAGAAGAAAATTTCATTGAAGAAAAGTATCCGTTTTTCAGAAAGTTAAAGGGAAACAAAGTCAGAGCCGGGGCACGATTCTGTAGTTATGCCATTACAACTTATTATCTTTAAAAATAGAAAAACAAAAAGAAATAAGGAATGAGAGATGAAACTGGAAAGGAATACAGCAAACCACTAAACACAGGAGGAAGGAAACCCAGCTTGAAATAGTGCAAGTTCATGCAGTGGTTTGTGTAGCTGAGCAATAGGCTCATCTAAAGACTGTGAGTTCAGTTCCCACTGAAGGCAGCATTTAAATATCAGCTGGAATACACCTAGGAATCACTACCCAGGTGGGCCCGGCCCCCTTAGAGTGTCAAGAACTGACGGACCGAAACACTTGTTTGACGGGAGTTCTTCTGATGAAGATGCATCCTGTTATCCGCTTGCCCCGTAACGAGTTTCCGCTCACTATAAAGAAAACTATGTAGTCATAAATAACAAAAACAAAAAAAAAATGAGATGGTTACGGTTGGAATGACTCGAAGAGGACTGGCCTGGAACTAAACAATAAACTACTGGGGGTTTTTTGTGTTTTTTAATTACTTCTAAGGTAACTGTATTCGGTTACCTTGGAAGTGATCATATATATAATTATATATCGTCATAGACATTTGCTTGGCGCTTGAAAATATATTTTGTTACAATTATTCCCTTAATTATTTGTTTGATCATTAGTTTAAATGTTTTAATATTAAGGAGATTCAAAGCGGCGCGCTGGCAGAAACGTTAGCACGCCGGGCGAAATGCGGTACTTCGTCTGTTCTCATCTTAGATTCACACGCTTATTGCAACAATCCTTCAGTTTCTCTAAGCCCTGTAAAAGAACCCGGAAGGCGAGCCTCCAACCAGACCTTTCACGATCCCCTTAATGCCAGGAACTTTTCAGCGACCCTCGTATATGAATATATATATAATCGTACGAGGGGATTCTGAAAAGTTCCTGGCTTTGGGTAAAAGAAAATTCAGGAGGATCAGTTAATTATGATGTTATTCAGCACATTCCCCTCTCAGATTCACACATTTATTGCAGTGGTCCTTCAGTTTCTCTAAGCCCTATAACAGAACTCGGAAAGTTTGGCCTCCAAGAAGCCTTTTCGCGATAACTTTAAAGCCGGGAACTTTTCAGCACCCCCTCGTACAAGCTGGTGCTTCAGCATGGCCGCAGTCCAATGAGGGAAACAAGTAATAGAATGTGAGTTAAAGTATATTAAATCCTCCTCTCCCGTTTGACAACCCGAATATA
>NC_069000.1:14146170-14151205 GCF_001194135.2 Octopus bimaculoides
TATTTCAAGATCTTTATATTTGCTCAGTTTTTGGTAGGTCTTGACAGATACGTTTATATCGATTGGGACAGACATATCAATGAGGAGGCATGATTTTTGTCTGAAGTCTTTCAATATGATGTCTGGCCTATTTGCATCTATCTTTCTGTCAGTTTGAATGGTGAAGTTCCAGAGGAGTGCGATGTGATCATTTTCAAGTACTGAGGGTGGTTTGTGTGCCTACCAGTTTTTATTTTTATTATTATTATTATTATTATTATTATTATTATTATTATTATTATTATCATTATTGTTATTATTATTATTATTATTTTCATTAAAAAGTTATTAACCTTTAAAATTTGCAAAATTTGGGTATTTTAGTCAATCAGAAGCGAATATTTTACACATCACCGTGAAGTTCTATTAGCATAGTAAGCACAGAAGCACCGTGTGTTCCAAAGCTGATTGCGAAGAACTCTACTACTTTTTTATACGCCTGGGTCAAGAAAATTACCTCATTCCTTTTTTGCACGGAAGAACTGGGTATGAATCGCAACACAACTGTTACAACAATTAACTAATCAATTACTTGATTAATCGTTCGGTCAATCAATCAATCAATCAATCAGCTAGGTTTGTCAAAGTTCTTTCATCATCATTCTCGACCTCTCTACTTCAGGTCTATCTACCTCGTATATTTTACCAACATAATTCTTGCATCCTCCTCATCATCATCATCATTATCATCTTCATCATCATTTAATATGTTTCCCATACTGGCATGGGTTGGACGGCTTGATAGGAGCTGGCAAGGCCTGAGGCCCACCAGGTCCCACAGTCTGTTTTAGCATGGTTTCTACACTGGATGCCCTTCCTAACGCCAACCACTCTATATTGGGTGCATTTTACGTGACACCAGCAATTCATTAATCAGACTACAGTCCTCTTGTTGGTTTAGACTACCGCAGGAGCTTTCGCACTTAGAGTATATATGCATTTGCGGTGGTGAGCCTGGTATAGCGGAAAGGAATAGTTTGGGGAGTAGATTTATTTAGAGTTGCAGTGTTGAGTTAAATGCAAAGAGAGCAGGGAATGTGAAAGCTTGAAGAAGTATTGCTTAGAAAAACATCATAGTTGAGAAGTTGAAGAAAGGAAGTTTTTGCAAAGATGGTTGAGATCAATTGTGCAAAGGATCAAAAGGATTGGCCGCAGATTGAGAGTTAGAAGAGATTAAGGGCTGTGCAGTACACAGGGGCATCCTTCACAGTTTGGATAATGGTCTTGCAGGGGCTGTAAAAGCCGTCCATTTTTGTTGAGGTGGATTATTTTCCCCAAACGTTATAAACCATATTCTTCTAAAAAGAACTGTTGACTTGATGCAGAGAGATTTGGTAGTGTGTGTGGCGTGGAAGGGGAACATAATAAGGTTAAGTTCAGTCAATTGCCTGCTGCTTTTGATGGGTCAAGGAGAAATGCGTACATTGCCAGGAATAGTAAACATACACCTGGCAGTGCTCTGAAAAGTCAACTAATTTGAAGTACTCTAGAGTCCGGAAGACAAGAGTATTGTATTGATTTTAGTACTGTGGCGGATAGTTACGATAAGGTGATGATAGGTGGGAAAAACGATGATGATACAGCAGATGTTGGGTTTAGAGATAAGAAACAGATCAAAGTGTTTCAAGTGTCTGTGTGTTGGTCTAGGATAGCCGTTCTTAACCAGGGTCCATATGAATACAAAGAGCCATATGGGTTCAAGAGCGATATGGACAATTCATTTATGCTAGATGAATGGACTGGAGCAACATGAAATAAAGTGTCTTGCCCAAGGATACAACGCGCTGACGGAAATCGAACTCGTAGCCTCATGATCAGAAGCCGAATACCCTAACAACTAAACCACGCGCCTTCTCTGCATGAAAGACACATGTGTATGGTGGGAGGAAAGTCAGGCTTGGCAATACAAACTAGAGGAACTAAACGATCGCCTTCTGTAGTGTCTCTTAAACTATCAAAAACCGTAACTCAACCCCAAAGACACATCCACCCCTTCTTCCACAGCATTAATGAAAATATCAGCTATGTGCTCCGCCTTCTCTTGTTTGTCTTGTTTAATAATGGTGGGGAAATGAAATGGAGTTTGTGTCCTTGTATTTCTTCATTCTTCACCCTGGTGTTTTACAAGTTTAACAAGTTGGAAATCATTGTCATTTTATTAAACACGGCAATTTTCCCACTTTCTTTTCAATCTCCGCAGTCCACCCACCCAGTAACGTATCTTGAGTGGGGAGGAGAAGTGAGAGAAGAAGAGGTCAAGGTGACAGTCCGTCTCGATCGATGCTTTTATGGAAGCGGCACTTTTGGGATCTGGGATATGGCTGGCAAACTCAGGAGCTGCCCCGGACGGTACGCTGTACACATTCTAGTTACGCCACTGCACCCACCACAACCACATCCACCATCACCATCTCCACAAGCACCACCACTATAACCACCACCACCACTATATGTAAAATATTGACCTAAGGCTACAAAATCTGGAGACATCACAGAAATTCTGAACAATTTAGACAAAGTTTTGTAATTCAAGTTCGAAAGAATTTTAAATAGAGACAATAAGTGAGATCACTCTCCGTACAGAGAAACGATGGAGGGCAGGTGTTCGGCGGAGCAGTGAGGAGGTGGAGGGGAAATGTGAGGTCATGACATTGTTTGGCGTGCAAAACACGGCCAGCATGCAAAAAAACGTCAGCGCGTCGGACTAAATGCAGAGCGGCATTTTCTTGCGGCTTTACGTTCGCAGTTCAAATTCTGTCGAACTCGACTTTGCCTTTCATCCTTTTCAGCGTCGATAAAATAAGTTCCCCATTTTGAAACAGAAGTTGATGTAATCCTCTAACCTCAATTCCCCACAAAATTGCTGGCCTTGTGCCAAAATTTGAAACCATTATTTGGCATAAAACATTTCTTTTTTTCTCCAGGCTAATTAATTTCCATTTATAAGAAAATTCTCGCTCTATGAAATGCTTAATTTATATATCTCAGGTTATGTGATGCTGATGGTTTCTAAAAAGAATGAAATAGTACTATACATGATTATCATTGACTAGAAATTTTGAGAACTTAGTTTTAAGTAAGCAAAAATGTAAAAAATGAATATGTGTATTCTAGGCATCTTTTTTCCTTATTCCTTAGTTTCAAATTAAAACTTCTAATCCCGCCAAATACTATGAAGAAATGATTATCACCCTTGTATTAAGTGTCCGCTAGGGGGACACTAAATGAGATTTACTCAGTGGTATATATTTATCATAAAATTTCATATTCCTTATTCGCGAGTTTGACATAATATTTTGTCTGCATTTTGCAGCTAGAATAAAGCGAGTAGCGGCTGGAAGATATAGAAAAAAAATAAGAACAGGACGTCCATTCGAGGACAGAAAGAAGAGGGGTGCATACTGTAGAGTTGGAAGGAGGAGGCTTACATTTTAAGGCTGGGAGAAGGGACTCCATAGTGTAGAGTTTGGAGAAGAAAGTGCACATTGTAGTAATGGACAAAGATGATGTACATTTTAGGGATGGAAGAAAAGGTTGCATATTGTAAGTCTAGGAGAAGGCGGTGCACATTGTGGGAACGGCGAAGAGGGGGCACGTTTTAGGACAGGAAGACAGGAAGGGGGCGCATATTGTGGGGATGGGAAAGGGGAAACACGTTATAGGGCTGGGAGCTGCACAGTGTAGTAGCTTGGAAAAGAAGTACACACTGTAGAATTGGGTGAAGAGGATTACAATCACAACCATGCGCATCGTTGCTATCACCACCACTATCATCATCATCATCATCATCATCATCATCACCACCACCACCACCACCACCATCATCATCATCATCATCATCTTTTCATTCTTTTTTAGGGCTCGAAAAATGGAGTGTATATTATAGGGTTGATGGAAAGGGACTTAGATTGTAGGGCCAGGAGAAGGAGCTACACAGCAGAGAGCTTAGAGAAGAAGGTGCACATTGCAATAATAGAGGTAGAGGGCGTGCATTCTACGCCTGGAAGAAGTGTATATTGTACGGCTGGGAGAACAGGGTATACAATGTAGGGCTTGGAGGAGACACATATCTGTAGGGCTGGCCTAGAATGTTGAATACCATGGCACCGGCTCTGGGACGGATATATTCAAATCAGTATATAACTGGTATTTATCATGTCGACTCCAAAAGTAATCCAAACCATAACCGCCACCATCTCCAAAACTTCTACCACAATTAATACCACGTCCCATTCTGTCAACATATTAACACTAATACCGCCATTTGACCCAGTGGTCTACATGGGGATACAAGGCCCGGCATTTGTTGAGGAGTCAAGTATAATTTGCAAATATCGATCCTGAAAGACTGGTACCCACTCCAAAAAATGCCAAGATTTTGAACACACGACGTAGAGGGGGGGAATTACCAAATACCGGAAGATCTACACCGGTTTTCTGCCGTTTTGCTGCCCCACAACCCATCTGTCTCTCTTCCTCCTCCTCCTCCTTTCTCATCTTTTCCTTTCACTCTCTCTTTCACTCTTTCCCTATTTTCTTTTGGCCCTCTGCTGCCACACCACTTTAGACGATTTCTCTCTCCCTCTTTGTCTCTCTTCTGTTCTCCCTCTTTCACTCTCCCCCATTTTCTTTCACCCCTCTACTCTTTAGCCATCCCATAGCATCTCTCTCTCCCTTTTCTTTCTCTCTTTCTTTCTCTTTCTCTCTCCCTCCTTCTGTCTTTCTCTCTCACTTTTCCTCTTTCACTTTCTCTCTGCTTCCTATTTTCCCCCTACGGCTTCACCACTTTATCTCTCTCTCTCTCTCTCTCTTTATCTCCCTCTTTCTCTCTCCAACTTTCTCTCCCTCTTTTTTCCTTGCTTCTCTCCCCTCTCTCTTTCTCCCTCTTTCACTCTCTCCCTATTTGTTTTTGGCCCTCTAATCTTTTGCCATCCCACAACATCTCTCTCTCTTTCTCTCTCTCTCTCCCCCCTCCCCCCCTCTCTCTCTCTCTCTC
>NC_069000.1:14151591-14152315 GCF_001194135.2 Octopus bimaculoides
TGTGTGTGTGTGTGTGTGTGTGTGTGTGTGTGTGTGTGTGTGTGTGTGTGTGTGTGTGTGTGTTTATGAGTGTGGTTATGTTTGACGTCCTTGTATGAACAAACTGTGGCTTGTGTAAACAGAACACGACGAGTGGTGTAAGATGTCATATGCTACGAAAGTCAACAACTTCGCCTTCTCCGCCGACACCTCTAAAACTATACCGCCGCCATCGCCGCACCCGACTCCACCGACGTATTCATTATATCACTACTACTAACTACCACCACGACCGCGACGAATAACTATGGCCACCGTCCTCTATGTGGCCGTTCGGCCTGCTAGAAATGGTAACCGAGTAATCCTCAGATCACCCCCGCCCCTAACCTATCGTGGATAATGTGGTTTTGACCAAGGGACTACACAACAACAACAACATTACTTCTTTTACACTCGTCATTGACTACACCGCTACAATCACCACCAATATCGTCGCTATCACCACCACCACCACAACGTCATCACCATCATCATCATCATCATCACCATCATCACTATCATCGACCTCGTGATCATCATCATCATCGTCATCATCGTCATCATCATCGTCATCATCATCATCATCATCATCAACACTGTTATTTGAAAAGAGAGAATACAATTTACAGCAATTTGTATATTCTGTAGACGATGTATAAATATAGTGTATACAATATTACATATGTGTGTATATATATATATATAT
>NC_069000.1:14152383-14156079 GCF_001194135.2 Octopus bimaculoides
ATATATATATATATAATACAAATGATATATGAGCATATGCATATATACATACATATATGCATATTTGTGCGTCTGTATATGTGTCTGTGTGTCTGTGTTTGAGCCCATCACTGCTTGTCAACCGGTATTCGTGTGTTTACGTCCTCGCTTCAGCAAAAGAGACCGATAGAATAAGTACAGACTTTTAAGAAAAATAAGTACTTCTAGGTGATTCCCCAGCATAGCCGCATTCTAATAACTGAAACAAGTAAAAGATAAAACGTGTATGTAGCAGCGTTGAATAAACTATATGCAAATACATGCATGTACAAAGATATTTAACACATTCATGTACACTCGAACGTTGGAATAATTTTCGGTGCAGCAATAATTTCAGGAGAAATTTCTAAACAACATGTGTGAAAATCCATGCGTGTGTGTATATACGCAAAAGCGCGAACACACACACACACACACACATACATATTTTTTGAAGTGGGTTTATTTTTTGTGTATAAGTATTGTTTTCAATTACCAGTTTCTAAACATTGTTTTGTTAAATTGTTGCTTATGGTTGTAGTTGTTTCATTTTCCAATTCGTTTGTTATTCTTTTTATTGTTCAGCTTTGCTATTATGTCTGAGTTGTCATCTGATTTTTACTCAGGTATTTTTTGTTTCTTAATAATTGTCATGGGATCGCTTTTCTTTAGCTATATCAGTAATAATTCTGGTTCTGGTTGTCAATTACATAATTATATTTTTTTCTAAAACTTATTTGACTGTTGGTCGATTTTCATTACTTACTTCATTAGTTGCTTCTGTCTGTCAATTACTTCATCATCTCCTGTTTCCCTACAATATTCGTTCTGCCTGCTTCATAAACTTATATTTTTATATTTTATGTCACTTTTTATCGTGTGATTGTTTTACTCATTAGGTTGCGGCTAAATCGAAGTACCGCCTTGACGGGTTTGGTCAAACAAATCGACTCCAGTACTTTGTTTTTTGTGTGGTACTTATTCTATTGGTCAGCTTTGCTGAACCGCTAAGCTACAGTCAGGTAAGTAAACCAATACCAGTTTTCAGGCAGAGTCGATCTGTTCGACTAAACCCTTCAAGGCCGTGCCCCAGAATGGCTGCAATCCAACAACTAAAACAAGAAATAAGATAAAAGATAAGGTTTTTTTTTAAGTAACTTATCCAATATTTTTCAATGGCCGAACTTTAAATAACCAAACAACGAGGAAAGTTTGAAAAATTATTTCATTTGTTGTTAACAACCAACAGTTAAATAAGAGAGATTGTTCGCTACTCATCAGGTTATTAACCTATTACCTCCCATAATTCTATTAACTGGAAGTTTTTCATGAAACTTCGATTTCTAGCATAAAACAGCCTTAGAAACACGCTGGATTGATCAAAATAACATTTCAAAATAACATTTCAAAATAACATTTCAAAATAACATTTTAAATAGAAATAAGCGAGATATTGGGTGAAAAATTAGCAAACCTCATTTGAATATCAGAGAAATATACCTAGTAGATATAGCAAAAACGTTAGATATGTGTAAATATTGACAGATAATTACGAAATTTGTAATTTTTAAATGATCTCATATGAGATCACTGGTAGGTAATGGGTTAAGTGAATCGCAAGAGCGAGTTTACAGATTCTCGAATCTTTCATTCGTAGAAATTTCCCTCACACATGGAAACTTCTCTCGATTTCTGCCAGTATTTTGCCGAGTATATTTTGAACAAATACCCCGTTCGTTACCCTCATGATCCGGGTCATTCTTACGTCCATGGTACCCTACTCTAGCACAATGTTTCAAGTATGAATTTCAGAGGTGGGATCACTTGAGCTTTTTCGTCAGTAGGCGGATGTTATTGGAGAGACAGTAACTTAAGCACCTCGGCTCAGCCTGAGCTGTTTCCAAACGCAAGTACTGAGCCCCAAGTACACTTACCACCTCTCCACACATGGATACGTCACGAAGGTAAGACAAGTTAAAATATTCGCGGCATCCATGGAGCTGCAAAGGATGTCAAATATTGGTTAAGTATGACTGTTCGTATTTTTGTCTTAGGGTCCCTCCCACTAGATATTCTGTCGGGATTTACTCCCTTAAACTTTTTTAAACGTTCGGTAAATCGTCCCCAACAAAGCAGCAGGGGTTTATAATTATAGTGAACATGGTTTATGCAGAGCCAATCCCTCTCTCTCTTTCTTTCTTTCTTTCTTTCTCTCTCTCCCTCTCTCTCTCTCTCTCTCTCTCTCTCTCTCTTCTTCAAACTAGTGCAAACTTCATCTGCCTGGGTTCGTTGGGGTGTCTGTCTTTAGCCTTCTTCTGGAAGCGAGATCACTAAAGCACTGTGACCAACAGCGAAATTCTAAACACCAGAATCTTCTCTAATTTGCCATACGTACCCAACAAATCAGGCCAAACCGCATTGCCAGGTGATACCTTTTTGTAACTTAGTCAGTTGGCAAGGTATTGACATTGCACTAGCGAACCCCAAGAAGCAAGAGTCTAAAGTTCTGTAATTACTGCTTTCTTAGAGCTCGCACACTGCAATACCAAATGTCCATTGCAACGCCAAGTATCTGTACACTAACAATTCGCCGACAAGAGTTAAGCTGATGGCCGACACTACTATCATAGTTTCGTTCACTCTGGTTGATCTGATTTTTGTCTTCTGTGAGTCTTTAATCTCCCAGAAGCATCCGTCATCGATTTTATTTCTTCTTAATACGCATAATTGGGTCATTAATCTGAAATACAAACAATGGACGATGCATCTGGAGACGATTAGCTTTTGGACTCATGGTTCAACCGCACTCAACTTCTTCACCCAGAATTCTCTAATAAGTTTGAACCAATCCGCAACACATTCACTGAACATGGCAAAGTTCACCACGGTTTTCTATAGCAGCGCTTGTTGATCTAATATTTCGTCATCTTCAGCATCCTCTCTGGAAAAAGCTACACATTTCTCCCGTTGGTATGGCAATAAAATGGGAAGCAATCCATGGTTGGAGGTGAGAGATTTTTGGCCAGCAACCAGTGAAGAGAATGCATCGCTTAGATTTTTTTTGCCTCTGCTCTCTCAACTTGACTGCATTTTCGAGTGTTAAATTTCTGGTTCCTTTATCTAGTTTTAAACGGATCTTCTGAGTGAAAGCAATGCATATTTCGTCTGAAGATATAAAATCAGTTTCCTCAGCCAGTGAAAGAAACTGAATCATATTTGTTATTTCATTATATTACTACAATAAAATCTATTATTTCATTATATTACTACAATAAAATTCTAAACAGAACAAACTGATACTGAAACTCGGTCGCATGAAAAAATATCTTAGTAACTAGGCGGCCATAACGCAGCTTCATCAATAGAGTTTCTCCTTCCAGCCGTCAAACAAACGATTCCATTGATATTTAAATCATAACCACTAAACAATATGAAACGACAATCAAGCTTACAGGCAGTATTTCTATGTTCACAGTTTCATTGACATTAATACAATATGGCGGCCGCTCATTTTCATAACCAGATCTTCTTCGGAACTGACCTAGCTATTGCTGAGACAAGGACTTTATTGAGAAGAATTATGTAAATGATAATAAATATTTTGGAGTTATAATTATATCATTCAAAGCAGACCATATATATATATATATATATATATATATATATATATATATATAT
>NC_069000.1:14156508-14158315 GCF_001194135.2 Octopus bimaculoides
GAAATGTTTCCCAAGAAAAAAATGTAATTAACATTAGATTTTCTTTTAATTTCTTTTTCTGTATCTTTACTATATTGTTTTGTTTTGTTTTTTTCAGATCAAACTAATCGGTTACTTAAAAAAGAAATTTCAGAGATACTCTAAGAAAACATTATATTCAACACGAATCATGGAAAAAGCTCATTCGGAATTAGTTTTGTGGCAGCTTTCACAAAAATTGCTTAGTGAAAATGAAAACAAACAATTCAAATATTTTTTCACAGAATTTCAACGTAATCACTCGGTACCGATGTTATGTACTCGTTTAAAACCACTTATTAACACATCTGAACGTCTTGTCTTACTAGTGGAAATGAGTTACCTTCTACCAAACCATCTCTCAGACGACTTTCATCGTATTTGCTCACTGGAATTTGCCAATTATAGTCAAGCACTTCAGGCTTGTCGTCCAGGTACGTTGCCACGGATTGAGAGATCACGTGTCATCGCCCAGGACTCGTCAGGTAAAACACGTATCGTATCACAAGGTAACTTGAAGAAGCTTATTATAAACCGTTCTCCTGATTTACGGAGCAGTCATCAATCCTCATCAATGCAAAACAGCAATAAACCTTACGATGAATTTGATGATGCTGTTGAGAGTGTCTTCTTAGATAATAATATTTCACCAAAATCACACAGAAAGTTTGAAGATTATAACAATATGAGAAATTGGCAGGAAGCAGATTTAAGAACGGATTCAAGGAGGTCATCAGGTCGTAATTACAACAACGGAGTTCGTTCTAAGAGGGATGAAATAACAGTCTACGAAGATAAAGGTTTAACTATTAGTAAAATTTCGAATAATCCTGGAGAACTTGGAAAAAAGACACATCTTATTCATTTAGTACGCCAAAGTGGAAACTGTAGTTTAGGTATGTCCCTAAAAGGTGGAATGGACGAAAATACTCCAATAACAGTGGACTGGGTCGAAGAAGGAAGTTTAGCAGATCTACAAGTAAGTCACCATATTGATAAACATTTTATTTCATTCGTTTTTATAATGTCATTCACTGAAAATACTTTAATTTGTTGTCATTATTTTTGTCGTATTCCACATCATTCGGGATGATTCGGGATTTGCGTATCACTTGACTAACCCTAGGTATCTCTCTCTCACACACACACACACCTTTCGGGACTTTTCTTTGTTGATATATTTTTATCTTGTTTTCATTTCTTTTTTTTTTTTTACACGGCGAGCAGGCAGAAATGTTAGCGCGTCGAACAAAATGCTAAGCGGCATGTTTTTCGGCTCTTTACGTTCTGAGTTCAAATGCCATCCAGGTTGACTTTGCCTTTCTTCCTTTCGGGGGAGATAAAATAAGTACTAATTAAGCACTAGGGTCGACGTAATCGACTTGCCTCCACTCCTCAAAACTGCTGGCCTTGTGCCAAAATTAGAATGTTATATTATTTTTTACACGATTTTATACAAACCCGTACTCTGTTGTAACCCTGTCCTTTGTATTGTCCTCATCGTCTATAGGACATTGTGGCTATTAAATTATTATTATCATTATTATTATTATTATTATTATTATTATTCCGCTGAGGTCGACTTTGCTTTTCATCCTTTCGGGGTCGATGAAATAAATACCAATTGAGCACTGGAGTCGATGGAATCGACTAGTCTCCTCCCCTAAAATTTCAGGCCTTGTACCTTTAGCAGAAAGGATTATTATTATTATTATTATTATTATTATTAATATTATTCTGTAGTTTTATTTTGTATTTGTATCGCGTGCTTTCACTGCACTACCCAGCG
>NC_069000.1:14158325-14163255 GCF_001194135.2 Octopus bimaculoides
TATATATATATTCGTAAATCCTGGGGTTTTGGTTATGTATTTGCCTGCATTTTTTCAGGGTTTTTTTTTTTACCATACCTAAAGCACATCATCTACCCTGGATCCGTTGGGGTGTCTGTCTGTAGCCTTCTTCTGGACGGGCGATGCTTCTGTTTTGAAGCTCCTCCTCCGGATTATTTCTATTTCCAGATCTTTGTATTTCGATAATTCCTCCATTTCTTTTCGAGATAAACTGCCATCTATTGGAACTGATTTGTCGATTACGAAGCTTTTTTTTTTATCTTTATGATCCTTGACGACAATATCTAATCGATTAGCCTCGATCTCTCTATTTGTAGGTATTGACATATTCAAGAGTATAGCTGTTGCGTCGTTTCTAAGACCTTTTCTTGGGCATTCCTATCCTATTTTATTTCTTTTAGCATTCTTGCAGTGTATGTAAGTCCCAACTTATCATATACCTGTGGATATATTCTTTCTTTGTCAAAACTGGACAACCAGAGACTAAGTAATTTAGTAATTCTTCCTCCCATCATCACATGTTATGCAGTTACTGTATTCTACTTTATTATACATTTTTTTGTTGGTTTCTGGGATCCAAAATACTTTAAAACAAACACATTATTCAAATCGAATTACAAAAGGTAGAATGAGAGGATATGCATGATTTTTTTGTTAGTTGCTAATTAATAGATTTGCCATTCTTTTTCTCTATTTCGATATATTAAACTCGTCATACAATAATTAATTGAGCTTAATCATTATTTTCCCCATAAATTAGATCAGTTGCGCTGATTAGATTATTATTAATATATTATACAGAGTTGGTCAAAAGTCACTTTACAGTAAGCAAAAAACCATTTGATTCCAAGGTTAAAACAAATAATTATTTTATGTGAGACATTGCTAATAGACAAATGTTGAAAAAAAAAAAATGGTGATTTTTAACTCACAGTATTCAATTATTAAATATTCATAATTGAAATGAATAAATAAAATTAAATATTAAGCATTTATGGAATTTCTGATTTACTGTCGGATGACTTTTGGCCAACACTGTTGATACATTAATGCTAACCGTTTCCATTAAATTGAAATTGTGATATTTAAACGGATAAGAAACCTTATATTCTACCCTTAAACAAAACAATAAGCACAAATACCACTATAATTGATGGTATTTAGTATGTACTTTTTCTCAAAGAAAGCCACAAAAATCACCTCGGTACCTCATCGAAGATGAGCTGCCGTAAGCAAACTTTGTCTCTGACGATCATTATTGTAGGCTAATTTTAATCCACACGGCCTCTTCTACCTAGCCTGACTCCTTGATAATGCTATTTACTTAAATATTATTATTATCATTATTATTATTATTATTATTATTATCATCATCATCATCGTTATTATTATTATTATTAGAGAGAGGAAGCAGCGCATGCCATCAAAGAGACACTGGGGTACAAATATACAAAGCCCAATATACCCATCATGACTATCCGTCTGATAAAGGAAATACCAGGCACATGCATCGCAACAATATGCGCGCGACATGCTGATCCCGTAACAAGATAAACAGCGTATGAACATCGCAGGTGGGGGCCCAGTTAGAATTTTCTTCAGGTCGAGTAGCCCATTCTACTCAAAAGGTCCCTGAATAAGGGTTGTTTAAGGATGTTGAACGAAATACCCATGTCTCCGGGAGTGAATTATTCAAACCCCAACGAATTCCTCTCAGCACATGGCTATGACGCTCCCCCACTACTTCTGCTCGTGATCAGGGATGCACATATCGTCAGCCACCAAGGGACATGTTCAAGTGGTTATGGTCAAGCAACTGACAAGCAAATCTGTGGTATTGAGCAGAATACAGTATTTGCTGTAGCCCATCTTCTGCACAAAGACAAAACATGTACATGATAATATTTCCAAACAGTTAAGATCAGAAGCCATGAGAGCCAGTGCCCGGTTGTTGTTGTTGTTGTTATTCAGTAGTCTTCTTTTTATCACGTGCTTTCACTGCACTACCGAGCGCAGCTCTGGTGTGCCTTGGGTATATGCTGTGGTTTGTTGTGGTGCTCTTATTTTCATTGTATTGAAAGTGTTTTACGTAGGTTGTGTGTGGTGCCTAGTAGTGCTATTTTCTGTATGCTATATATACTTGTAAGTCCTGATTTTTTTTGTTATGTATCAGTCTAAATGCTTTTTATCATACCTAACGCGCCTACTATGATAGGAATTGGTTTTGTTTTTAGACTCCACATTCGAGTTACCTCTATTTCCAGATCTTTGTATTTTGAAAGTTTCTCCATTTCTTTTAGAGAAACGTTGTCATCTGTTGATATTGATACATCGATTAGAAAGCATTTTTTCTTGGTGATCTCTGACAACTATATCCGACCTTGGCTTAGGTTCGGTCTTATTCCTGGTAGGAATTATGTGGATAGCGAAGTCGACTTTGTCTTTCATCCTGTCGGGGTCGATAAAATAAGTACCATTCAACTACTGATGTCGATGAAACCAATTTCACCCTCCCATCATAAACTGATGTCCCTGTGCCGAGGTGCCGCGCAGTAAAACTGAACCCAGAACCACATGGCTGGGAATCAAACGTCTTAACCTTGCAAATCATGCCTGCGCCTACTAAATCTATAGTTATAATCAGCCAAGAGTGTCAAATGGTTTGTTAATTTAGCAATCCCTATTTGAATAGCTCTAATTGTTTCATCAACAGGAAAATTAACAATTCGTACTAAGCACTGGATTATACATTCCAACAATGAACTGTTGACACGTCTGGAATGGGTTACACCCAACAAGTCCTATACGTCGAACTATCGCCGATTAAATCTCAATGTTTACAAAATGATTTACGCTTAACTATTTACTGTATCAGTTTGACTAGATTTTTCATCAAATACAGTACTGTATTTGATGACATAAAAGATGCACTTGGTATGTGAGACGCGACCCATTTTCATCAGCGCATATTTAGGGGGAAATGTTTTTAGTGCATTAAAGTTTTATGTGAGAAGTTAAACTTTGCATATATGACCCAGGGTAATTTTTTTTTTCTTTGAGGCACATTTTTTTCTTTTAAAAAATGCGTTTTATATGCCATAAAATACGGATCAAAACTAAATATATATTCTCAAAGAACATGTCAGTTGTGATTCTTCAATTAAAGTGTGCCAAAGAAATTTACGAAGATATAGTTACTCCCTAGATATAGATTGTGAATGTGCACTATAAGGCAATAGTAGTATATTTGTCCACTTACCCGGCGTTCTTCCTAGAGATAAGACGAAAATGTTTCATGTTCGCCGCCGCACACATCTTTGCTTATATATACATTCAATGAAGCTTTACACAGCTTCGTACGGTTATCGACTGCTATTTCCAGCAAACATTGGTGCCTTGTTTTGCTACTATTCCTATATATATATAGATAAATATCTAGCTTGGTTTACATGAGACCAGATATTACAAACTGGCAGTATTTAGCCGTTGGCTATAGCTTCGTAATCGAAGATAAAACACAAACAGAAACGTTAGCACACCGGGTGAAATGCTTAGCGGTATTTCGTCTGCCGTTACGTTCTGAGTTCAAATTCCGCCGAGGTCGACTTTGCTTTTCATCCTTTCGGGGTCGATAAATTAAGTACCAGTTACGCACTGGAGTCGATGTAATCGACTAAACCCCTTTGTTTGTCCCCTTTATGTTTAGCCCCTTGTGGGCAATAAAGAAATTGAAGATAAAACACAAAGCCAAACGTGTGTGTGTGTGTGTGTGTGTGTGTGATTAGTGGTGGGAACCCAGTTTACACTTTCTTTCTCATAACGTGATGCTCTTCATAGCTAGATACCCTTCCTACAACCACCCACCTTATAGAGACTACTGAGTGCATTTTATCATAACACAAACACTAGATATTTACTTTAAGGAGTGCGAATTACTTTATAGTGTACTATTCACGTTTTATCATTACATCAGCACTAGTGAGGTTGACACTGCAAGACAAAAGGGAGACCTCGTCGTTATACGAGACCAATATAATGGGTAAAAACTAGAATGACTACATAAAGCAAAACCAAGGCAGAAGAGAGGAAGAAGGGAGAAGGAAAGGATAGTGTGGTGGGCGTGACAGAGTGATTGAGGTGACGGTATGGAAAAAAAAATATGTCCAGAAAGTCCGTACCGATTTTTAAAGGAAAGAAAAAGGTCAATAAATACTTGCCATTACATTTTTAATCAACCAAATATGAAACATTTTGTTGCACAATGCGTCTCCATCTTTCCTTTAACTTGAAAATACCCTCTTCCCAGAATTGAGGTGGTTTCATGGCAGATAAGTCGAAAGGTAAGCTACTATAAATCGGCACGAACTTTCTGGACAACCCAATATATGTGTATGTACATATATATGCATACATATATATATATGTAAAGAATAAAAAGTTTTGAATGGTACAACAATGCACTATAATACAAAAAATGGACTATATACCTGTTGTAATTAAGTCATCCATAGTCTGATTAATATTTCGGAATAAATTTCCTTCTTCAGATATTCTAAATTACAACAGGTATATAGCTCATTGTTTGTATTATAGCGCATTGTTGTGCCATTCAAAACTTTTTTATTCTTTACAAACAATACACAATGCTTCAAGCAAACTACAATACTGTCATATAGATATATATATTTATATATATATACAGATATATATATTTAGTCCCTCGAAGCGTGAGGCATTAATGCACAGTTGATGCCCTTATATATAATTAATTATATTTATGAGGAAATGATGAATTTTTTCATTACGAAATTTTCCGTTATTTTTTCATTATGAGGTTTTTTTCACGCTGACTACTTGATAAATTCTTATAAAGAATTTATCCTATATTATATTATATTATATATATATA
>NC_069000.1:14164433-14172624 GCF_001194135.2 Octopus bimaculoides
ATTTAAGGCGTTAAGGGGGCTCCCAGACGGGAGTAGAAAAACACTATCACGTGACCTTATTAAGGGCTGTGATTGGTCAGTTTGCGTTCTGGCGGGAACGGTTCGAAGAAGTTGCCGATTCGAATAGTAATCAGTCACGTGATGACAAGGAATGGGTTCTCTGCAACGCCCACGTTTATTTATATTTAAATGAGAAGAATGGCGATAGCAGTTTTGTATCTAATGGCGGTAGGTAGTTTCACTACATATATATATATATATATATATATATATAATCTTATTCTTTGCTACAATTTCAATTAGTAAGAAAGAAATATTGTCTTAGTCACAATTCAGAAAACTGGTTTATTACATGCACAAACCTATTGCGTCTCTTTTGAAGAAACCTAATTTTTAGAAGAATGAATTTCTCATTATTTATTGAAGGACCATTATTTGCACATATTTTTCAAGATCAGCACATGCTTTAAATATAACTCATATGTTCAGTCTCATATTTACTTTTCACTGCGGTATAACCTGTTCTCTTTTTTTCTTTACTCTTTTATTCTTTCTACCTCTCTTTATCTAACAATATCTATCAAGCAATTTATCAATCCGCTTTTGTTCTAACTCTTTCTTTTTTCTCTATTTCTTTTCATTTTCTCTGTCCCTTCTTTAAATAGAGAATGCCTTCCTCATTCAAGTTTTTCCTGCTGATTTCAAACAAAAAACATCACATCAATCAGACCAGTCTAAAACAATCTGTTTATATTCACGAGTCCTTTTCTTCCTACTAGGCTGATCTTATCAAAAACAAGTGTGTGTGTATGTGTGATATCATCATCATCATCATCACCATCATTTTAGCATCCATTTCCCCATGTCTGCATGGGTCAGGTGGAATTTGTTGAGACAGATTTTTTTATGGCTGGATATTCTTCCTTTTGCCAACTTTCACTTCAAGTAACATATTTCCCTGTGTCCAGACATGTTTTCAACAAATATTGCCCCTGGACTGGCTCTTGTGCGGGTGGCACATAAAACACACCATTCTGAGCATGGCCGTTGCCAGTACCGCCTGACTGGCCTTCGTGCGGGTGGCACGTAAACGCACCCATTTACACTCTCTGAGTGGTTGGCGTTAGGAAGGGTATCCAGCTGTAGAAACTCTGCCAAATCAGATTAGAGCCTGGTGTAGCCATCTGGTTTCACCAGTCCTCAGTCAAATCATCCAACCCATGCTAGCATGGAAGGCGGATGTTAAATGATAATGATGATGATGATGATTGGAAGCACCTATTAAAAGAGGAGAATCTATCCCCAAACCAGGACTACTCCCACCAAAATCTATGCTCTGTGTTTGTTAAGATATGAAAGGCTCATTGGATATGATTATAGAGATCCCACTTTTCATCACTTGTGATGATTGTACCCAGGAAAGGCTCAGTAGCAAGTCTTCCCTTTAACGATGAGCAGAAGGTGATGCTTTGATTAAGCTGAGAAACAATCAGGTGATGAGGAAAACACTTTCATTAAGCTGAGAAGCAGTCAAATGATGAGGGGACACACTGACCAATTTTAGACATTTTCTTTCAGTTCATGAATATGTCTTCTGGTTGAAGTGTGATTCTCGTGTAGTATGCTTTGGATTTTCCTTGACTAAGGTTTGCAGAAACTCAATACTGATATAACTTGGCTGTTCAGATCCAGGGGAATCTACAAGAGAAAAATTTCCCAAGCAAAACTAGCCAAAACATCAATGGTGTGTCCAGACACTTAACCCTTTCGTTACTGTATTTATTTTGAGATGCTCTGTATTTCTTTCAATTACTTTAAATATAACAAAGAATTTAGTAAAATAACTTAGTTATCATTAAGCTAGTGTTAGGAACATAAATTGTGACTAAGGTTTGGTGGAAGATTTTTATTCAAAACTTATGAAAACAAGACATTTGTACTACAGAGCCAGAGCCGGTTTCAGCCGGGTTGGTAACGAAAGGGTTAAAGCTTCATTTCCACAGAATGAATATTTCTTGTTGATTCCTTTGCTGAAGAGTCCGTTTTGAATTCATACAACATGCAGTGTCTGATACTGGTCTGATCTAAACTCATTTTAAAATTGATACAAATTTAACCACTGTAGTAAAAGATAATCTGCAAAAGAACAACAAAACATGAGAATATAAAAATCAATGCTTAAGTACCAAAAAAGTATCCTGAAAATGATCAAAAATGCTACAGGACTTTCTTTCCAACCTCATATACTTGCAACACTACAGTAGCACTTCCACTTTAACAGTTCTTTAATATTTTTGCTGTATTTATTTCAATAGGGATTGCGACGAGGAGATCACATTTTAGAGGTGAATGGACATGATTTTAGGTATATTACACATGAATCCGCAGTGAAAATCATGCTTTTGGCAACTGAGCTGAATATTTTGGTTGATTCTTCATGTAAGTATTCAGGAGGTTCATCATTCCTTTAATGTTTTAACAGAATTTCTGAATCTTTGTGTCAAGAAAATAAGGAGAATGTTGTTAGCTCTCAGTGGGAAAGTTATTAGTGTTATGTCATAACCATTTTCCTTCTTCAGAGTTCAGATACTGATGGCAAAATGGTAAAGATAATGAGGTATTGAACTGTCTACATGAAAGTCATTTCAAATTCACCTTCAAGGGACTTATTGTATGCTTGCACAAGGTACGAGATCAACTGGAGATGTAATGTTTGTTACATCTTATAAATGTGTGTGTGAGAGAGAGAGAGAGAGAGAGAAGTGTGTGTGTGTGTGTGTGTGTGTGTGTGTGTGTGTGCAACAGGTTTCTTTCAGTTTCCATCTAGCAAATCCATTCACAATGCTTTGGTCAGCCCAAGGCTACAGCAGAAGACACTTGCCCAAGGTGCTACACAGTGAGACTGAACCTAAAACCCTGTGGTTGGGAAGCAAGCATCTTACCACACAACCACAGTTATATTTCTTTTCTAGCTTCGTCATATTTTGTCTCAACTTTTACAACGCTCTGTTAAACACCCTTCCATTCTCCTTCAAAACCTTCTCTTTCACCTTTACACTATATCACCTCTGAATCTAATCACTAATAATAAATTAGTTGCAGGGAATCTGAGAGAGGTATCAAACCAATCACTAATTCATGACTACAGGGAAGAAAATGCCATTATTTACCCGTCACCACAAGGTCGTATTGGCTGTGTCATTACCAGGTAAGGTTCTCTTAAAATTCTTCTAAATTGTGGATTTGTACATGTATATATGCTGAGCTGAGAGCCCCTTCAGTCATGACTGACCATGGGATTGCACCTAGAAAGTTACCCTCCGAGGCACAAGTCCAGGCAAGGTTGTTTGTGGGGCACCTGTGATGTCGCAACTCATTTCTACAGCTGAGTGAACTGGAGCAACATGAAATCAAGTGTCTTGTTCAAGAACACAACATGCATATGAACCTAAAGTTCTCATATGTGTACACACATACGACAGTTTCTTTCTTTGGAGCTTTGGTAGAAGACACTTGTCAAGGTATCACAGTGGGACTGAACTCAAGACAATGTCGTTCGGAAGCAAACTTCTCAATCACACAACCATGCCTGCATTCAGGGGATTTGGTTTAGCTGAAAATTAACAATGGTTTACGAGGTACTTCTTTGAACATATTCTTAAGTTTTCATTTCACTTGAGAGTCTGTGTGGTATACAAAGTAGTCTGTAGTGAATGTGGGGCATCCTACGTAAGGATTGCCAGCAGGAAATTGCACATCTGTATAAAAGAACATCTGCACGCGGACACTTAAATAAACAAACGCCGAAAGAAGAAGTGCCAAACTCAGAATTTTTAGGTTTCTATCAGGGCCACCCAACGCAACAGGGGAAATCTCAGAATCATGGAGGCCTTCCTTATAAACAAATTGAAACCTGCTATTAGCAAAAGGAAGGAACTAAAAGAAGCAGACTAGTTGCCATAGCAACACCAGTCTGCACATGTCACCTTCCTCCTCATTCCCCCTCCCCCTCCCTCCTCCCTTTCCCTTACTCCTCCTTCCCCTTACTCCTCCCTCCCCTTCCTCCTTACTCCCCCACACAACTGAGTAATGACTTTTTTCTAATGCCCTGATGAAGGAGCCATAACCCTGAAATATAAAAATACAAGGTAAAACTACAACATTGTTTTGTTTTGTCATCCCTTTTCCTTTTAGCAATTTAATTTGTACTTTCTTACATTGTTCCAGCCTAACACAACAAATCCCTTTAAATTTATTTCATATTACATATTCCTTTGATCCACGAATGACCCTCTTAAAAATTCTTCTCTCCAACTTGACTCTTTACATAGGGATGGATTCTCGGGAAATGAAGTTGTTGTCAAAAAAGTAATGGCTAATTCTCCTGCTAGCAGTGCCGGTTTGAATGTCGGGGACCATATTCTAAAGGTATGTTTCATACAGCTCTATATTCATATTTCTCTCCGTATTAAGTATTTTTATTTACTGATAGAACAATGCTCTATGTTATCAATGCTTTATTTTATCAATTTTCTTTTTATTTCATTCACAGATTGATGGAATTGATGTTAGTTTACTGACAGAGAAACAAATCATATCTCTTATGACATCCTCTAAGAAAGTGAAACTTACGTTATCAAGGGCTCAGCGTAACAGTGATGACCTGGCATTTTCATCAACGAGATCTAGGTATCTTTTTATCATCTTTTATATCTTACTTGTTTCAGTCGCTGGTCTGTGACCATACTGTAGCACTGCCTTGAAGGAAGTTTGTCTGTCTTCATATATATATATATATAGATAGATAGAGTGATAGATAGAGCGATAGCTATACTTATATATATACAGGATGCAATGAGCACAAAAAGAAAATATTGGAGAAGCAAGGTTTAACAACCTTATATACATATATGTATATATGTGTGTGTTTTATGTGTGCATGTGGCTTTTATATACATATGTGTGTGTGTGTATATATATATATATATATATATATATATATATATAATCAGCATCATCATCCATTAACGTCCATTGTCCATGCTGGCATGGGTTGGACGGTTTGACTGGGCTGGAAGGCCACTCCAGTCTGATTTGGCATGGTTTTCTACAGCTGGATGCCCTTCCTAATACCAACTACTCTGAGAGTGTAATGGATGCTTTTACATGCCACCAGCACGGGTGCCATTTGCGTGACACCGATATCTGCCACGACTGTGATTTTGCTCAGTTAGATAGGTATACATATTCCTGACACCAATCCAAACTTGTTTTTGATGCTATGCTTACATGCAATCTACTAAATTGTGAAATGTTTTCAATATATTTAAATTTAATGGTTTGTTGCCAACTTAATGTGGCAGTCCCAGGAAAAGAAAGAATGTTACTGCTACTTAACCCCAAGAAACACCGTTTCCAGCTGGCCATGTGACACAAGCTAAATAGCAGTAGCATTTTTCCCTTTCCTGGGACTGCCACATTAAGTTGGCAACAAACCATCACTTTATTGTGCTGCTACTGTATAAATCTCTTTGAGAGATTTAGAAATGTAATATTTCTAATATTTAAATTTGTTTTACATTTTTTAAATTTCAGTACAGACTTTTATCATGAGAGACCTTTCCATATGAGCAGAACCTACAGTTCGGAACACATCTATCCATCATACTCTGGCAGTGATTATGGTGCTTATGGCCATAACTACCCTAGATCACCAAAGATGATGAAACATTTAAGCTCATCCCAGCCTCATATATGGTATCACAAATCCACGACATCACGATCTGACCTATCAAGTCCAAACAGAAGCTTCCGCCCTATTTCTGCGAATATTCCTCGAGCATCACCAAATGCCAATTATTTGAGAGCTGTTTCAAGCCACTTTGATGATATGCATCTTAGTAGTTCTTACTCCTATTACGATCCCCACTTGGGCAGTCCTATGACAAAGTTCCCAGGTCGTATTTACCAATCTCGAAGCCTTTCTAATTTAAACAAACCCTTCCAAAAGGAGGATTATGCTCGGAAATATAAATATAAGAATGCCAAACACAATTCAAATTCTCAGCATTTCTTTGCAGATGATTCTTGGCCTTTGTACTAACCCCACACAGAACTGGTCCCTTGACAAGGGTGCAAGTTTACGTAAACCTAATCATATTGCTTTCAGAAAGTATATATAAGCTGTATTAGGTCTTCAGAAATTATATATAAGCTATATTAGGTCTTCCCTCCAAATAAATATTACTGTTTGATAGAAACTGGCTACAATACCATATACACTCAAAAGTAAAGAGACACTTTTCATTATACTGCTTTGTCTACCTATTAATATGATGCTCAAACAGGTTAAATCATTAACAACTGCATAAAGCATGTCTACTAAATACCAGATTAAGTATTTAAATGCATCAAATTATTTTGTTTCTAGAAATAAACCATACCAAAATGATGGTGTCTCAAAATGATACTTTTGAGATGTCTGTGTACTCATTGATGTTTTGTATATATGTAGTACTTGTGATTTTGTATGGAGGCAAAAGAAATCAGTTATTAGATATTATATCATATTGCAAACTCATGCATGTACTCTAGAGTTTTTGGTGAGTCTCTACTAAATACAGGATACCTAATTTGACTCGCCTCTTATTCTATCTCCTACCCAAACCATAAGAATGTTTGTCTATTATCCTTTTAATACTAGAGATTCCAGAACTGGACAGTATGTTTATCAGCTTCTGTGTGTGTGTATTAAGTGTATCTTATTATTTTATGGGAGTACAAACTGCCTTATAGCGGCCAATGGTTTCATCCTAGTTAGGGATTTTGCAACCAGTGAAACAATGTCATGTATATATGTGTGTGTGTGTGTGTGTAATACACACACATATATATAGGGTTGGTCAAAAGCCACTTGACAGTAAATGAAAATTCTATAAATACTTAATATTCAATTTTGTTTATTCATTCCAATTATGAATGTTTAATAATTGAATGCTCTGAGTTAAAATCACCGGTTTTTTTTTTGTTTGTTTTTCAACATTTGTCTATTTATTAGCAAAGTCTCATATAAAATAATTTTTTGTTTTAATCTTGGATTTAAATGGGTGTTTATTTACTGTCAGGTGACTTTTGGCCAACTCTGTATTATTCTTAAACAAGAATACAATTGATTTGATAGTGACTTCAAAGTTTCAACCAACTCTCACTGTCAATCATATTCTTGTTTAAGAATAATAAATTTGTACTCTACAAAAGTATAGAGTAACTCATCAGATTAATGTAAAATTGTTCTTATTTTAACTAAGCACAAAAGCAAACATTAATATATACAGGGTGCTATGAATAAATTGTCATCTAATTTATGCAAAAATGAAAATAACACTGCCATCTCATTTTAACAGATATATTTACCAAAATTTCAGAAAAATATCTTGAAATACGAGCAAATTTATTCAATAAAATCGCCATTGGCTTCAACCATGGCCTCCAGACGACTTCAGAATCTCCTACAACTCTTCTGGATGGCTGCCTTGTTTAAGTTGGTGAATGCTGCCATAATTCTTGCCTTCAGTTCATCTTTGGTGTTACAAGGAGTTTTGTTGGTCTCTCACTCAACTGCACTCTACACATAATAATCAAGTTTGAATTGTTTCCAAAGGAATTTTTGCTCATTCTTCAGCTAAAATAGTCTCCAGTTCTTGTAGTGATCACGGTAGAGGATATCACCTCCTTACTTGTTTTTCTAAAATGCACCATAAATGTTCAATAATATTGAGATCTGGAGACTGTGGTGGCCAGATAAGATGTTCAACTTCACTAGAATGTTCCTCTGTTGGCTGTCTCCACACATATACTCGGCCGGAGGTCAGAAATAGGGTAATGGATGACTCATCCAAGAAAATAACATTTTTCCACTGCTCTAGGGACCAATTCTGTAGGGACGTTATATAGACCTCCTTGATAGCAACAGCAACAACAATTTTAGCAAAACATATTAAGCAACACTAATAATAAATCAAAGAACATAAAAATAAACAAGTTTTTGATGGTTTTATGCATATTTCAAAATTATGATGCTATGATGTTAGGTGTTTCCATTATTTCGTCCAACCCCTGTATACACACACATACACACACACATATATATATGCATGCATGTATGTATGTATGTATATATATATATATATAT
>NC_069000.1:14172724-14184325 GCF_001194135.2 Octopus bimaculoides
CTTGAGAAATTTTAATCGGACAAATCGACCCCAGGACTTGATTTTTTTTTTTTTAAGTCTGGTACTCTTTTGCCAAGTCATTAAGTTACAATGACACACACACACATATATATATACAATGGGCTTCTTTCAGTTTCCACCAACTCAAATCTACTGACAGAGCGTTGGTTGCCATGAAGCAATAATAGAAGACACTTACCCAAGGTCCCATGCAGCGGGACTGAAACCAGAACCATGTTGTTGGGGAAGCAAACTTCTTAGCACACAGCCACATCTGTGCATATACTTTATATATATATATATATATATATATATATATATATATATATATATATGTATGTTTATATGTATGTGCATTTTTTCAATGTCTACAAATAACACGGAAAAAATAAATAAATAGTTACCAGGGTAGCAAAAATTCACATATGTGCCAAGGATATTACAGCCTACTTATAAAGGTAGAAGTTCCAGGGTTTAGTGAATTGTTTTTATATTACATAGATAAATTAAGAAATGGAGTTACATGCAAGTGTTATTCAAATCTTTATACTTCTGACATATGTTTTGAAGAAAACATTGGTATTATTCATTTAGACATATCAATAAACGCAACAATACTGGGCTTAGTAAATTAATTTGGTCTCTAAAGGAACATATTAAACAATTTGGTTCGGAATGGAACATTCTATCTAGATCCTTTCCATATGATAAAGGTAAATCCTTTTGTCTGCTCTGTACCGAAGAACAGTATGTCATTCTGTTCTCTTGTAAACACGTATGTCATTTTGTTCTCTTGTAAACACATTTAAAGAATGCATTCATCATTGCAAACATTGGCAAAAACATACCTTTAGTTCCTATAAGTAGTTTCTACCAATCTTTAAAATTCGACTTTTGACTGTCTTCTTAGATTTCATTTCCACTACATATATCTATTTACACACCACTCATCTATTACACTATATTTCTCCACTCTTAATTTTCTGTTAATTTCTTTCTTTCTCCTCTTTCTCTTTCTCTAAATTGCCTTTGACATTAAATCTATTAATGTTTTTTTTTTAAATAACTTACCAGTGTTCCCTTCATCATATACGCAGTAATAACATTTGATTAAAATGGCTTATTGGTGTGTTTTGTTTCTCTTATTTTCCATGACAAGATGATTACATTGTTTTGCATCATTTTATTCCCTCGGGAATAATACCAATGTTTTCTTCGAAACATATGCCGGAAGTATAAAGATTTGAATAACACCTGCGTTTAACTCCATTTCTTAATTTATACATATATATATATATATATATATATTACAGAGATGTACTTGCATAGCAAGTGACTTGATCTGAGATCATGTGCTGAAGCAAAAACAATTGCAGCATGGAAGGGCTTTGTGTCAGGTAATGAGTGGTTAGAGTGTGACTGAAGAATAGAAACAGGTGTCTTGTTGTAGAAGAGAAAAATGGTTACCCGGTGAGAGGGAGAGAGCAAGAGAGAGAGGGGGATAGAGAGAGAGGGGGAGGATAGAGAGAGAGGGAGACAGATCAAGAATGAAGACAGAAACAGGTGTGTTGCGGCAGAAGTGATACATGGTTACCCAGTCAACAAGAGAAAGAGAGAGAGAGAGAGAGGAACCACGAAGATATTTCTGTTGGAATATTTGTCGAACTCCATTTACTTGATCAGAACTAAACCTTAGTGACAAGCAAACAGTCTATAAATATTGGAATATCTATGGTAACTTGGCCTAGGAGTTGTTTCTAAATATTATCTGGATACTGCCAAAACTGATAAGAAATATACTTCCCAGCAACATGCAATAACATGGCTTACCTCTGTCAAATGTAATGCTTATCTTGTCATATTGTTTAGAATTAATCATGCATTATCTCATAGCTTCAAGATTTCGATGAAATGATTGTTTATTTTTATAATGACATTGTATGGTAGGTGTGGGAAACTGGATCTGGCCAATTTGAACATAAAACAAGCTAGAATATTTGGGCCGAATATAGCCGGTTTAAATGCTAAAGGGCTAATGAGCTTTATTGTGACTACACACCAACACATTTACAATACCTCCCCCACCAGACTTTATGGCACTTCAGATCAGCTGACTTGAAGAAGCTCTAGTGATAGTTCCATGCAAACTATCCTTGGCAATATATGTTTTTCACCTCTGACCCTTCAAGAATAACGATGTGAGTGACTGAAATCATTCTCAAAAGCAAAGATCAGCAAATTGGTCATTATTGACCCCTGGGGGGTGGTCTATGTGGCTATCCAGATGATGTGCTCAGCTGCGCTCCGCAGTAATAACCATGATGGTATTGTTGCGGGGAATGGCCAGTGACACTCAATACAGCAGCTTCTCCACTTCATGGGCTCATTTCTCCACCAGGCCGCCATTATCTCTACTTTGTGGAGGAAATTAGTAGTACAAGGTCCCAGAACAACTGACATCTCGACAGTGACCAGCACAAACTGATAACGACTGGTCTTTACCAATTTTTCTCTCCTCTGCGTTATGGATGGTGACACCCAGGTTTACAGCCAATGCTGCAAGGTTGGAGCCAGAGATCATGTCACATCTCAGACTAGAGCTCTGCTTTACTCAAATGGGAAGAGGGTTATTCCATCGGGATGCTTACTGTTCCCGCAGTCAAGACCTACTAGTTCAGGTTGAGACAGGAAACCAGCCTTCTGATTATGTTATACAGAGCAGCATGTCAGGGGAATTGGCCCATGCTAAGGCTGCAGGATAATGGATGCAGGCTGAATTTATCTACCATACTTATCAATACCTTTCTGAAATGTTTCAGATTTCTTTTTTTTACATGTTGTTTATATTTTTGTGATTAGAGCCAGATGATCTGCATATAATGGTTGACAAATATTTAATGATTTCCAAGCACATCCTCAACCATTTCTCAACCCAAATTTTCTATTTATAACTAATCATAATTCTGTAATTCATACAATCACAAAGGTATTTGTAAAAATTTAATCTTTATAAATGATTCAAACTTAATATTGATTTCCCATCATTGATACAAAACAGTAACAAAATAACAAATATCTTCATGCATGCAATTTTAATATAAAATATATAAATATTATCAATCAAGAGATTTCAATGACATATATTCAAATTTTAGCATAAGGCCAGCAATTTCAAGGAAGGAGTAAGTTGGTTACATCAGTCCCAGTGCTCAACGAGTACTAATTTTATTAGTAGCATTTTAACTCAGAATAGCATTTTAACTCAGAATGTAAAAACGGACACAATGCCACTAAGCATTTTGCCCAGAATGCTAACAATTCTACCATCTCGCCACCTTGAAAAGCTTTAAATGATATATATTAAAAAAATATATTTAAAAAGTTTTGAAATATTGGAAAATTATTATTTGAATGTGAAAAAAGAAACATTATTGCTAATATATACACTTGAAATTTGGGAACGAAAAATTATGTAGAAATTATAAAATGTATCTTTTTTTAAACTTCCTGATTACATTTATGTAAATGATTTGTAAAATGCTAGGTTACCAAGAACCAAAGTATAATGAAGCAAATCAATGCGCAGGATTCCAAACCAAGCTCCTTCGCTTCCAATCATCACACCAGAAAGAATATATATAATACAAGCTAAAAATCCAAACAAGTTTTCATGATATAGACATAGAGCAATTATGATGATAATTGCCAAACCGGCTATTGGTTCTGATATTGAGCGTTTCACCTCTGAGTCCATGAAAAAGCTGAAGGTAATGGCAAAAAAGCAAACAGCAGAAAGAATCCATGATATCATTGTGAAATGATAGTAAATACAGAATCCAATGGACAGTAATGGAATTCCAACAAATGTTGCCAGTAAAGAAAAAAGCATGTGTGCTCTGATGATATCCTTATATGGTTTCTCCATTGAAAATCGAGCTACTCCAATGCTAGCTGCCATTCCTTGGATAAAGATACCAAGTCCTGCGATGACGCATACTTCTTTTAGTTTGACTGCCACAAAATAAGCTGACAAAGCCAGGAAAAAATCAGACAAAGCCGTGCTTAACTGGCGGCCTCCCATTGTTACCTGGAAGTAAATGATTGCAATATATATATTAACCAGATAAAATATAATGGGTAGATGATACATCTTTACTCAGAATATTCCTCAACTGTTACATCACATAAAATTGGTTACAGAAAAACAAGGCAATGAATTAGCACACAAGTAGCCATATAACAGAAATAAGAGATCACAATTCACAAATTGTGACTGTTCTTCAAGCTGAAGGAGCACCTCAGAGTCAGTCATTTTGAAGATGAAGGAGGCCCGTGACAAGGGTCTTGGACACCTTCACTTTGGAGATCTTCCACGGGGCCTTCACAAAGTGGTTGGAGCACTACACGGGCATTGAAATCAGAGGATGCTACTTTGTAGGAGATTAGAGTTTTGTATTTATATTAAAATAACAAATGTCCCTCCTGAAAAAGTCATAAAACTTCTGGCATGCATCTTGTATGTTCAACTCTTGTGTGTGTGTAGCTGATTAGTTTGAGAGTAGAATTTGTAGGCAGAAACTGAGAAGAAACCTTCGTTTGTATGTGTGGCGGGGGGAGTAGAGACAACAAACGCATTTGCCCGTATAAAATTCGCCTCAAGTTTCATCTAATTCATGCCAGCATGGAAAAGCGTATATAAAAAAGCAAGTTAGCATACACACACACACATACATAACTGCACATTAGTGCTAATTTGTTTAAAATGTAACAAATATTAATGTTTTCTTCTTTTCTTTTTTTAGTTTTAAATAATTTATTGAAGCATTTTCTTTTAATAACACCATCCTTAAATTTTAATCTGTAACGCTTTTGATTCCCTTTGACAGCTTTCAACAATGTTATTTTCTAAATATTAAAAGCCTTTTATAGATCATTGTTGGAAATCTAAGTCTTGCTGTATCTCTAAACACTACCGGTAGCCTGCACGCAGTCCTGGTCCTGCGATAGATATTCCGATGTAAATACACTATTGTGAACAAAATTGATTCTGACAAAATATTTTAACAAATATCGAGTTACCGACACTCCTGTAGTAAATTAGGTAAATTACGAGTGACAAACTTGTAATAACCAATAATTATCTAGTCATTCAATTTACGTGATATGGCGAAAGTAAAGAATACGTACACCCGGTGTTTAGGATTAGGGGTTAGGGTTTAGGTGAGGATCAGGGGTTTTGTTACGCCGATGTACGGTGATGTACGTGTTCTTTGCCTCCGCCCGCGATATTTACGACTCAATCGGGAATATTCCGCTTCGATTAAATACTTTCTTGCATTACATATATCTACAGACATAACTACATAAGTGTGCTCCCATCCCATCTTTTTTTTTTCCTCATAATTTTCTGAAAAATTAATATATTTTTAATGTAATTTTCAACAAATGCGTTTCAAATACGTATCAAATTCCAATACAATCGTAAGCTACACCATCTGGTACATATTTGCTGAAAATTTCATTAGAAAATACCCATTTTTCAGAAAGTTATGAAGAAACAAAGTTAGAGGTGTACATTTATGTAGTTAAGTGCATCCATAAAGCTAATTCGAGGCATCAAACGTAAAAAAGCAAGCGTTGAACCGCTTAGCGCCGTTTTATATCTTATTTTCGGCGAAGATATGAAAGAAATTTGTTCTCCTCCCTAGAAATACTAATACCCCTATGGTTTCTGAAACCTATTTGTATGTCACGGATCAGTGGAAATGACTACTCAAAATAGGTCTTTCAAAATGTAACATAGGAAAAATTGTCCCGAGTTCGATTGTTAGAGGTTGACTTTGTTCTTCAGTCTAGACAACTAAATTTTAAAACAAAATATGAATCTTGTTTGTTTACAAATAACAACATATTTGTTTACATTTTGGTATTCTTTAATTGAATATCTCCTCACTTTTACGGTCCTGAATTCAAATTGGTCTTTTGACTGCGCTTTTTACGGTCCCGATGGCCAGACGGACATCCACGAGCGAAAATTGCTATTATCGACCAAAACAAGATACTGGACATTGCTGCTATAGACTAAGAAGTTCTGTCCGGAGAGTTTTTTTGTTTTTTTTTAATCTAGCAGGTACCCTCGAACTCAACGTTAATTGTATTAAATGGTGTGCAATATCATTTAATTCACATTTGTCCATCTGAACTGTCCGGAGACACTACCTGACCAAAACCCAGTTAATATGTTTCCTTCTTTTTTATTTCGAATGCGTTATATTTTAATACACTTTCGGTACATATTTTAGTTTGTAAAATAACTTCGGGTCGTCGCTATTTCTACTTGAATTTAGGTCCGTAAAAGTGAGGATACCCACTTTAACTAAGTAGTTTATTTATTTAGTTTTTCGCTTTTATACATTAGTTGGTTAAACAGATTTAAAACCAAAAGTGATGAGGGAAAAACTGTCCAAATATCTGATAGGCAAATGTTTAAATTTAAAGTGAAGTTCGTTCAACTGCTTTACATTCACAAATTTATATAGAACAACAGTGTCCTGAGTAAAGTGTCAGGATATCATCAGTAGATAATGATTAAGTTTTGTTGTCTATTTTTGTAGATTACCAAAATAATAATAATCTATTGAATTGATTCAAACAATTTCTTAAATTTAACTTTCCCAGAAAAAATCGGTGTTTAACTATCATAATAGTTTTCATTTGAAAATATCGAAATCTGTCAAAAATACAATTCAAATGTATTTATTAACGTAGTGAAGGAATGTGGTACTTAATTTTTCTTTTAAAAAGATTTTAAAATGTAAATTACTGTGTAATGTGTACATGGGGAGTGTCAATTACATTTTGTGTCTATAAATGGGTCAATATGAACATTTTTTAAAAAGAAAACCGCTTCATAATTTAATTTATATTTTCATTTTTGAACTTAGTTAAAAAAAAATTTTTGTTCAGAAATCAGCCTAAATGAAATATAAATTACAAGATCAAATAACTTTTTCTAATCTCTGAAATTAATCCAACCATTACGAGGATCATAATTATGTTGCTAGTGTTGGTAATGTTATCTAGTTAACAATCACATTTCATCGGTTCGGATATTAATACGATTTTAAGGAAATTTCCCAATTTCTTTCTTCGTATTCTAGTAGATTTAACAACTACTTCGACACTGTCCTATCGAACTAAAGCTAAAGGATTATCCCGGAGAGAGAGAGATTAACAAGCGTGATAACCACGAATTTTACCCAAGCAGAATCAAAGATCCTGCGATGAGACAAATAATAACAACTTATAATAAACATAAAAGTGTGAAAATTTAGTTATACTCACTTCTTCGAAAATATAACCGTGGAGTCCTTCCTTGTTTTTCTGGTAAATTACAGCAGCTTCCGTGTAAATTGGATTATATAAAAACAATAACAAACAGAGTTCAAAGTACACCAGAATTGTGTTTCGGCTTGTTAGAATTATCTCCACATAGAGTTGTTGTGAAAGACTACTTTTTGTGAGTCGTTTTAGTCTTCTGGAGGAGTTAGTGTGAATAAGTGTTTCCGTAACTCACATATTACGTCTTATCGTCATACTTATCGTCACTAAAAGTGACAGTCTTTATTAATATATTCATACTAATTTGTTAAGCGTATTTCAGTTGCATATAATAAGGATTTAATTTTACTGAAGTAGATGGGACACCATAGCGACTGAAGTAAGCGCCCTATTGAGAAGTTAAGATCCTGGATAAACCGATCGTATCGTTATACATTCAGATCTTGTCACAGACGTTATTCTAAGGTCCAGTAATCTTAATTCTAATTATCAAACGTCTTTATATGTATCTATTAACAATATAAAGTATAAAATTCTTGAAAAAAATTTTAATTATTGTATAACCTATTTAGTATAAAAGCATGCCTCAACACAGCAAATTGCCTTCAACTGTAGCTTCAGGTTGACCAGTCCCTTGTCAATGGAATTTGGTGGACGGAAACAATACGGAAGTTACTTTGTGTGGGAGGGGGGCACGAGCGCGTATGTGTAATTTTGGGGGAAGAGTTAAGTCGATTACATCGATCCCAGTACTCAACTCTGGGGTACTACTAAAGCAGCACGGTCCCGAACGCGCAGTCGCGCGTCCGGGCTAGCTAGTCGTGAGTGGTCGATCCTAACCCTAACCCTAAACACGTATTCATTTGCACACGCGGGTTGGGGATAGGGTTAGGGATAGGGTTAGGGACAGGGTTAGGGTTAGGATCGACCACTCAAGACTAGCTAGCGCGGACGCGCGACTGCGCTTTCGGGACCGTGCTGCTTTAGTAGTACCCAACTCTGGTACTTAATTTATCGACCCCCGAAAAGATGAAAGGCAAAGCCGACCTCGGCGGAATTTGAACACAGAACGTAATGACAGACGAAATGCCGCCAAGCATTTCGCGCGGCGTGCTAACGTTTCTACCAGCTCGCACACTGTATATGTGTACAGGCATGAATGTCATTACATCGTCAATATGTTGCTCCAGTATGGCCGCAGTCCAATGACTGAACCAAATAAAAGACAGAGATCTGTATATATGTATGTATATGCACTCACTATACACATTGCCATGGGTCCACCGAACAGTTACTCTGGGGCCTCACAGGTCTTGGAACCCAATTCTGTTGTATATATGTTGTGGCTTGCTGTAAATAAATAAATACTATAAGGATAGGGCCCAAGGCACATTGATTACCCCAGGGACTTATAATGTTACTAAGACAACCCTGATTACATCCAAAACTTCTTGAATATCTTTCATATTGTCTTTTGATGGTTTCTAAGTGTAATCTCCAGGTTAAGCATGTTTTGTTCTGAGCTTTGTGAAACCCAACTTCTCAAGATTGGTACTGAGGCAGTTGTGGAGGTGCAATGGCCCAGTGGTTAGGGCAGCGGACTCGTAGTCATAGGATTGCGGTTTCGATTCCCAGACCAGGCGTTGTGAGTGTTTATTGAGCGAAAACACCTAAAAAGCTCCACGAGGCTCCGGCAGGAGATGGTGTTGAACCCTGCTGTACTCTTTCACCGCAAGTTTCTCTCACTCTTACTTCCTGTTTCTGTTGTGCCTGTAATTCAAAGGGTCAGCCTTGTCACACTGTGTCACGCTGAATATCCCCGAGAACTACATTAAGGGTACATGTGTCTGTGGAGTGCTCAGCCACTTGCACATTAATTTCACGAGTAGGCTGTTCCGTTGATCAGATCAACTGGAATCCTCGACATCGTAAGCGATGGAGTGCCAATAACAACATATATATATATATATATATAAATCACTTAATAACTAAGACACTTTAGCACGTAACAAAAGTATGAGGTTTCAGTTAAGAGCTATTCAGAAGTAAAATTGTAACAATGGAGTCAGCATTTAAATTTTTCTAAGTATATTGTAGGAAAGAATTGGAACACGCATTCTTCAAGCCAAACCATTCAGCAGGAGCTCGAAGGGGAGATAAAGAATGAGATAGTTGAATAATATCCACGGGCATATGGTGTAGTGGTTAAAAGCGTGGGCTATTAACCCCAAGATTCTGAGTTCGCTTCCAGGCAGTGACTTGAATAATAATAATAACATCAAAAAATACCTATATATATATATATATATATATGTATATATATGTATGTGTGTGTATATGTTTGTGTATCTGTGTTTGTCCCCCCAACATCGTTTGACAACCGATGCTGGTGTGTTTACGTCCCTGTAACTTAGCGGTTCAGCAAAAGAGACCGATAGAATAAGCACTAGGCTTACAAAGAATAAGTCCTGGGGTCGATTTGCTCGACTAAAGGCGGTGCTCCAGCATGGCCACAGTCAAATGACTGAAACAAGTAAAAAAGTAAAAGCAGAATGAATGAGTAAACGGACAAAATGGACAAACAAACAAAAAGAGGAAGGAAAGAAAGCTACAAAATTACAACTTGGAAAATACTTTTATTATAATCATCAATAATTTTCAAAACCTGAATTACAACATAAGAACCCTTCTTTCATTCATATTTACAATAATTTAATTTTTTTTTTTTCTGTTTGATATGGAAAATTTAACCTCATATATAGCTGTTGTTCTTGACACAAATAAAGAGGGCAGCGTGAAATAGTGTCCAATGTTGAGAAAATGAAAATGAAAGTAGGAAGGCTAAAGTAGAATCTGAGGAGAGTGATGATGATGCTTTTTTTTCACGTTTTTTTTTTTTAATTTATCTCAATTTTAAGATGCCAATAATAAAAAAATAATAATAATAATTCAAAGACACCATATATTTGAAAAAAACAATGTGTAAGTTAAAGTTAACATGTTTAATGCAAGAAACATTGAAAAGCAAACTAGAAACAAAAGTACAGTGACAATAGTCAATGATTGTTCAAATGTTTCTAGCAAATATGGAAAACAAATCTAGACATTTTCAATTTTAATCTATTTTTAAACAATACTGGGGTTTTTTGGGGGGTTTTTTTCTAAAACAACACAAATAAATAATTTTGTACATTTACATAGTGATTATTTTATCACTACTTTGGCAAGTATGGTGAAGGCTATGCTTTGCTGAAAAGGGTAGAATAAGACTGAAAATGTGTTAGAGTTGTCTCCAATGCTTGCTGGAAAGTGAAAATAATATTAGTCCTTGACTAATAGCACTATGTAACAATTTTTTTTCTTTTTTTGTCTTTGATTGGTAAATGTTATTTCTTGTTTGCTTTTATCTAGAAATTAAAGGAAATGACTACTATTCCCTTCAAACTTTGCTTTTGTAAACTGGACATCAATGTTTTGAAACTGACTTATTTTCCATTACATTTCCGATTCAGTGCTGAGTTGCTGAAGTAGAACTGTTGTCATAGCAAATTTTTCTGTTCAATACCACAGATTTGCTTGCCAGTTGCTTAACTATAACCACTTGAGCATGTCTCTTAGTGGCTGACAATTGACAATATGTGCATCTCTGATCATGAGCAGGAGTAGTGGAGAAGCATCATAGCGATATGTTGAGAAGGACTCTTTGAGATTTGAATAAATGTAACAAAAGCCAAAGTTTGAAGGAAATATTAGCCATTTTTCATATTTTCTATGGATAAGTAAATAAGAAATACCAGTTACTACCCAAGGTCCAAAATCATGCCACACAGTGTAATGTACATTTATTTACAGTTAGCTATTTTAATTATCCATGCATTAAAAATGTTCACACTAACTTACCTATAAAAACAAAGTTGGAGTAACTATGGCCGACTGAAAAAAGAAACCATTGAAACATCATTTTTGTTAGTGACTTTGTTATTTCTAGAAAGACAATCTCTACTGTGCCAGCAACAAGTACATTTGGAGTGGTGTAAAAAGCATGAAACCAATCAAAGAAAGTAGACATGTCAAAACAATTCACTTATCCATTATGAAATTTAAAAATTAATTCCTAGTGATATGAATGAAGATTGGCAGTTCCTATGATATGTTTGTTTATATATATATATATATATATATATATATATATACATACACACACACATATATATGCGTATAAATATATATGTATATATATGTGTATAAATATGTATACAC
>NC_069000.1:14185431-14187157 GCF_001194135.2 Octopus bimaculoides
GTACCCTTAACATAGTTCTCGGGGATATTCAGCGTGACAAGGCTGACCCTTTGAATTACAGGCACAACAGAAACAGGAAGTAAGAGTGAGAGAAAGTTGTGGTGAAAGAGTACAGCAGGGTTCGTCGCCAACCCCTGCCGGAGCCTCATGGAGCTTTTAGGTGTTTTCGCTCAATAAACACTCACAACGACTGGTCTGGGAATCGAAACCGCGATCCTATGACTGCGAGTCCACTGTCCTAACCACTGGGCCATTGCGCCTCCAATATATATATCTATATACACACACCTATATGTGTGTGTATACACACACACACACACACAAGGTAATAAGCACAAACAGGAGACAACATGGGAGGGACGAGTTTTGATAAATGTTGTATTAGTTTAAAGCTTCCAAAGAGGGAAAATATTCTTGGATAATTGATGTTTTGCATGCAAGTCCTTCATCAAATAAAAATAAAAGAATAAGAAGTGGTGGGGGGAAAATAGATTAGAAGTCAGGTGGGAATGCACTTCAATGAGGGAGGAGGAGTTAGGAAGAGGGGATGAGGCAGGGAAGGGTAGAGTGTACATACATATATATATATATATATATATAAATATATATATATATATTATATATACACACAAACATACATGTGTGTGTGTGTGTGTGTGTCATACATAATAACTGCCAAAGTTATTTAATTGATTTCTTGGTTGACAAAAATCCTTTGATTGGTAAAGGTAGGAGAACATAGAGACACATGATATTTATGCTCCTTGGAAAAAAGGGCAGTGGTAACTTTAAGTAGAATTTGAAACCAGATCACAGACTTGGCTCACTGAAACCTAAATGTCATTTTACATAACCTGCCTCTTATAATATAAGTGATTGTCTTATAGCAACAAAAAGCAAATTTTTTTAAAGATTTTAAATTATTAAAAAAAAATCTTTTTTTTTTGTTTTTGAGGGTTCAATGTTATTTGAGATTCCAACTATACAAAGCAATAATTAATGCATTCGATCTTGTATAAAGCTGCTGATGATAAAAAAAAAAAATAATAATAATAATAACAAAAATAATCATAATGAGGGTTTCAAATTTTGGCACAAGGCCGGAAAGTTGGGGGGGGGAGTAAGTCAAATTACATCGACCCCAGTGTTTAACTGCTGCTCATTTTATCAATCCCAAAAGGTTGAAAGGCAAAGTTTATCCTGGTAGAATTTGAACTCGGAATGTAAAGTTGGACAACTGCCACTCTACATTGTTGTCCAGCATGTTAACGATTCTACCAGCTCACTGCCTTATTAATCCTTTTTACTATAAGCAGAAGGCCTGAAATTCAGGGGAGGGGACAGTTGATTACATCAACCCCAGTGTTCAACTGGTACTTATTTTATCACCCTCCGAAATGGATGAAAGGCAAAGTTGACCTCGATGGCATTTGACCTCAGAACGTAAAGACAAATTAAATACCTGCTAAACATTTTGCTGAGCTTGCTAACGATTCTGACAGCTCGCTACCTTACTAATAACAATAATCCCTTCTACTAAAGGTACAAAGCCTGAAATTTTGGTGGGAAGGGGCCAGTCAATTACATCGACCCCCAGTATATCTCTGGTACTTAATTTATCGACCCCGAAAGGATGAAAGGCAAAGTAAACCTCGGTGGAATCTACATAATAATAATAATAATAATAATAATAATAAAAGTTGTTGTTATTATTATTATTATTATT
>NC_069000.1:14188324-14190283 GCF_001194135.2 Octopus bimaculoides
TTTCATTTGTTCATTTGCATGCTTCTTATCAGTACTAGTTAAAGACAAAAGTTAGATGCTTCAACAAAAAAAAAAAAGGAGAATGGATACATATATGGCTGGTTGAAATAGGAAAGATGAAAAGAATCCAATAAAAGCTATATTTCCCCCAAAAATATAAAGTTTTAAAAATGAGGTAATTTTAAAAGATACATAATCTCTTATTGAGGTTGTTCAGACAGGATCTAAATGAAATGTATTAAAATGTATTAAATGAATAATATTTATGTAATGTTTGAAACCAAGTGTGTAGTGTACAGGACTGATAATTAAATAGACTTTCTCTTTTTTATATATATAATAGAATAAGAATATGAGATGAGAAGGGAAAAAACTATTATCTTAAGAAGTTCATTAGCTTACAGCTGTTTCTACTATAAGGTGCAGTAAACTCCTAGTTGAATGCCTGAGTAACACCTTATAGCTTCATCAGAGCCTTGAATATGAAGTGTAATTTATTTAGGAAAAGAATTACATTTTGCTTTTATATATATATATATATATATATATATATATATATATATATATATATATATAGGGAAAAGTATTAGCAGTATGCATAAATATAATTCTTTTGCTAAATAAATTGCAAGGCTATGATGAAGCTGTAACTCAGGGACAGCATCGTATAGCAGAAACAGCTGTAAGCTAATGAAGTTCATAAGCTAATTGTTTATTCCTTTATCACATCATTTTCTTATTACTGCTCTGCCCTGTACTAATGCTTCATTCTAAAGCCTATGTATATTGAGTTCTACACCAGGTTATAATAGAATGAAAAAGTTCCCACAGCAGTTGCACAAGAAAGAATAATAGACTCAAAAATTTTTTTAACATTTTGGTGGAGTTTAAAATTTGGTATTTTATACGAAAATCCGTAACTTCACAGAAGAATTATTAACCAATTAACTAATCTATAAAAAGTTAAATTTTATTTTAAATTATAACTGGGTAACAGTACAACCATACACAATTTAAATTTCATTTATTTTATTTTTTAAATCTTTATTCTATATTGAATTATTATTACTCTATATATGGGCAAAATGTCATACGGGGAAAAAAAAATAGCTTCATCTTACTAGAATGTATTTGTAATTACTTAATATTTGAAATAAAAATAAATATATTATCATTCATTTTATATGACTTTGTTCTGAATTACAACAAATGTTTCTATTAAAAGAAAAGCAACATTTTTTCCTTAATCTATAATGCTGATATTAATCTTAAAAACTAAATACAAGAATATATCAATTGTACAAAAGGTGCAAGGCATAGCTATGTGCTTAAGAAGTTTTCTTTGCAACGATATAGTCTCAGAGTCAATACCACTGCTTGTCACCTTAAACATTGGTAAGCATCTTCAAATATAAGCCTTGAAGTGACCAATAGCTTCTGCGTGGAATTTTGTAGGCAAAAACTGTGCAGAAGCTCATTTTATGCGCGTGTCTGTATTTGCATTCAAATGTGTATGTGTAAGTTTGTATTTGTGCTCCATACAAAATCAGTGGAGGGGGAAAGAAAAGATTAAAAAAAAAAAACGATGTTATGTAAAAATAAGGTACAACTTAATCACCACTCAAGTAAAATATAGATTAATAAAATAATAAGTTACAGACTGAACTATGTAACGGGGGTGATATAATCAGCAAAAGTCTATGAAGTGCAGGGTGTCCCCAGCATGGTTGTAGTCCAGTGACTAAAACCAGAAACAGAATAAATGAATGCTTCAAGGATGTGTTGAGAGTATTATGTAGCTAATGAGATATTACAATTGGAGTGATTTTAAAATTTTTATGTCAGTGAAACAGGCAAATAGACTGACAACAAATAAAGAGATTGAGAGAAGTGAATGGAGAGCAAAAGAGAGAGAGAGAATGAGACACAGAAAGAGAGACAGATATGTATATATATATA
>NC_069000.1:14190547-14192551 GCF_001194135.2 Octopus bimaculoides
AACACAGTTGTATAAAATATATTTTGAATATAAAACTGATAAAAATTTTAAAGAAAAGAAAATGGTTGGAAGTAAAGCATTTTAGTGGGGAAAAAACTTTTGTAGTCTTAATTTGGCCATTTGACAGTTCACTGTTTTTTTTTTTTGTTCTTGAAAAAAATGTATAAAATCTTCCTGGGTTGACAGCATGGTCGAGATTTACTCTCAGACCTGTAGTAGTGAGATATTTATTTCATTGAATTTTTGAAGGAATATCACAGATGATAAAATAAACAATCACACAATTAACGGTGCCAAATTTTACTTCATTTGTGACTGGGAATGTCTAGGACCAAGACAGGGTAAAAAAAACAAAAATCCTTTGGAGAAACTGTATCAAAAAACAGGAATACGATCTCTTCGAATTAGTTGGAGATCATCGTCAAGTGTGAGAAGAATCTGTAAAGGAGACAGAATAAAGAAGATTGAATAAATCAAAAAAATGTTTAAAAACTAATTCAATTTATCCTGGACATAATAACAGTAATCACATAAGAGAAATGGAAACTGCATTAGAAATGGTCATTTTTACCTGGAAGAGAAAACAGATATCATCATCATCATTAACATCCATTTTTCATGCTGGCATGGAGTGGACAGTTTTGGCAGGATCAGGCAAGCCATAGGGGTCACATCGAGAGCTCTGAAGTCAGCTCATGTGTTACTAGAGCCATGTGTGCTAATAGTGCAGAGTCTTACTGAAACACATATGGCCTTCCATTGCATACACTGTCTATCTAGGGCTTAACAATTATTATTTCCAGGACCTCAATGTAGGCAGCAGAGTTAACTCTAAGGCCTTATGGAAAGAAGTAAGGAGGCATCACATGTCCTTCATTGCTGACAACCCCTAAAACCATGACAGTTTCAGGAGATTTTGTATGCATAATACTTGGAACTTCAGAAGGGTCTGCACATAACCATAAACAAGCCTGAAAGATTGTTTGGAGATACAGGACATATTTTATAAATATGCCTGGTTAAAGTATCATAAAAACATGAAGCTAATAGTAGCTCTTTTGGTTGTGTATTAAATTGCCTGATTGATTGATTGATTGATGGATTGAGTGATTTGTCCCTGTAACATAGCAATTCAGCAAAAGAGACCAACAAAGTAAGTGCCTGGCTTTAAAGGAAAAAAATAAGCACTTGGGTCAATTATTTCATTAAACCTTTTAAGGTAGTGTCCCAGCATGGCCATATTCCAAAGACTGAAGCAAGTAAAAGATTAATGATAAAAGATTAATGATAAAAGATTAATGATAAAAGATATATATATATATATATTTATGTGCCAGCAGCATGTAAAAATCGCCATGTGAACGTGGTCGATGCCAGTGCACCCTGACTGGCTCCTATGCCGATGGCACATAAAAAGCACCCACTACACTCTCAGAGTGGTTAGCGTTAGGAAGGGCATCCAGCAGTAGAAACCTTGCCAGATCAGACTGAAACCTGGTGTAGCCTACTGGCTGGCCAGCTCTCGGTAAAACTGTCCAACCCATGCTAGCATGGAAAGCAGATGTTAAACGATGATGCTGATATATACACAACAGTCTTTTTTTCATTTTCAATAATATATAAAGATACATATATCGGATCTAGTTCAAAACGGGGGCACTAGTATTTTCTTAACGAAACACTTTGAAACTTGGGACACTGGTAGAATGTGTCATATAAAACATCTTTTTCTCTTAGTCTTCTTAAGAAAAATTATTATATTGCAATTTATTTCATGTTAAAGTTGTCGTATTTCTGTAATTTCAACCAATGACTGACGTCCATTCAGCCGAATACAGTAAGTGCTGACTACGTAAACAAACGATTCTGGCGGTGATAAAATTATTATTTCCTTGTCAAAAAATGGCTGAAGCATATTGGCAGTAGCTAATAAACCTTTCTATTATAGGCATAAGGCCTGGTTCTTGAGGGAAGGAGCAAGTCAATTAGGGTTAGGGTTAGGGA
>NC_069000.1:14192776-14200343 GCF_001194135.2 Octopus bimaculoides
TTTTTTTCTGTTCTATAACACAAAATAGATAAGTATACGAAGTTTGAAAGTCTTTCGGTACCAAAAACACTACATAAAACATAAATGAAAACTGGTGCCCCCGTTTTGAACTAGATCCCATATATCTATATCTGTCTATATATATATATATACATATATCTATATCTATCTATATATATATATACACATACACACACACACGCACACACGCACGCATGCACACACACACACACACACACACATACACACACATGCATGCACAACAGTCTTTTTTCATTTTCAATAATATATAAATTTATATAATATATAAAGATACATATATCTATATCTATCTATCTATCTATCTATCTATCTATATACACACGCGCACAATAGGCTTTCTTCATTTCCCAATAATATATAAATTTGCTCTTCTTTCGGGCATACTTACCATAAAGGAGAAAAACATGCTTGTAGCTGATAAGAAATGCCAGATGTCATGTTCATCAAAAAACCCTAATAGAATACAAGCTCTGTTTTTATCACGGGACATGGCTGGAGATAGCTGCAAGATAGAGAGAAACATAAAATTTTTTTTTAAATATTACTTATTTTAGATCAGGTCTAAAATGTGCAAACTTTGTTACATGCAGACTAATATACATCACCCTCCTCATCAGTTTAATGCTCACCTTTCTCACTGAATAGCACCTTGGACAAGTGTCTTCTATTATAGCTCCAGGCCAGCCAAAGCTTTGTGAGTAGATTTAAGATACATGGCGTATTTTATAAATATACTTGTTCAAGTATCACAATAGCATGAAACTATTAGTAGCTCTTTTGGCTGTGTAGTTAATTTGATGTGTGTGTATGTGTGTATTATTATTATGATATACTCAATGTGTGAGCATAATTAAACACTGTGAAGCTGCAATATTTTGTCCAGAGAGACTCCTTTAAGATCTTATTGTGTTTAAAACACAGCATACTTCAAAGCTAGGCAAAATGAAATTGCCTCGGAAGTAAAAGAGAGTGACAAATATTGACATTTCATGGTCACTTCCACTCTCCAGTGTCACATTCTCAGCCAACTCCAAAATTACCAGCCTTGGCCAACTAGTGGTATGTATGCAGTTTGAGTAAAAAAGCTATTTGCTGATGTGCAAATGCATCACAGAGAATGAAATCAGAACTAGAATTTGTATTTGGAGCAGCTTAACAGACACAAACATTATCAATATGACATATTCAATGTATGTAGGTAATTAAGCGCAGTATGGTATTTAATGGATTGGTGAGTGGAACTGAAGAACAGAAATGGCCATGAAATATCACTAATTGTCACCCTCTTTCACTGAGGTAATTTTTTGGGGATACTTTCTTGGATAAAAAAGTGTCTAATATATTGACAAGAATCTTGCAAACCAGGGCACTGGAAAGCCTAATCTTCATAGCACCTTACTTTGAAGGAATCATGAACAAATAAAACAAGAAAGAAGACTAATTATTTACCTGCCATGAAGTAAGATGATTAAGAAAAAAATAGAGTGCAAAAGCCCATAAAATTCCAGTCATTAAAATGTAGAATCGGGTCCATATCTTTATAGTTTCTTTACTTCGAAGCTGAAATAAAAGAAAAAAGACCATTTTGAAAGGGCTGATAACTGATTTATTGACCCTGAAGGTATGAAAGACATACTTAAACTTGGCAGGGCCTACCACAACAGAATGGAGATCTTAAAACCAAGGTGCCACATAAAAGCACTGAGTGGTTGACTTTAGGAAAGGCATCCAGCCATAGAAACCAAAGCCATAACAGATTATGGAACTTGGTGCAGCCCCTAGCCTTACCAGTTCCTGTCAAGCTGTCCAACTCATGCCCGCATGGAAAACGGACATTAAATGATGATGATGATGATGATGTAAAGAGCTGGAAGAAATGTTGTTGAACGTTTTGTCCAACACACCAATGATTCTGTCAGCTCATTGCTTTAAACTGATGTGTAAACATTATAAACAGCATATCCACAGTATTAAAGAGCTCAATTATTAACACATTGTTTAAACTCCAGTTCATAATTACAATCCTGGTAGAATAAACTTACATATACACGCTCAAAATGGTGTCTTTTACGAGCCACCTGCACAGGAGCCAGTCCAGCGGCACTGGCAACGAACTCGCTCAAATGTCTTTACACATGCCACCGGCACAAGTGCCAGGGCAACAGGTGCCATCATGATATTATCAACATACATAATTAATTAATTAAAAGTGGTATGTTACTCATATCATGAGAAGAAAAGAATGAAAAATGAAATACAGGTTCCAATCACATCATAAAAACCTACCTTCATAATTAAATAGAAAAACAAATAGAAAAGAAGATTTCCAATGAATATTGCAAGTAAATAACTAGCAAAATCACTTGGTTTCTTAACAGCTCCATAAACAGCACTGGAAATAAAACAAAAACAACAATTTTGAGAAGCCAACATCAAAACTGTGATTTCACATGCTTTCAATCAACTTTTAAGAATTATGGAAAATGGAGAATCTAAAACAAAAATGTTACTTTACTCTCAATGAATTTTCTAACATTTTTAAAATACTAAAAATAACTTGTTGTTATAATTAATTTTTATAATTCATAGAAGACATAGTAATGGACTTTGTCTTAAAAGAAAATAGATTTTCATTATATAAACAAAGAATAAATGTAAAATTAAACTTATTACAGAAATGTGAAGGCACATGGTTTAGTGGTTAGAGTATTCAGACTGTAAGATAGTGAGTTCAATTCCCAGTGGTGTATTGTGTCCTTGAGCAAGACGCTTTATTTCACATTGCTCCAGTCCACTCAGCTAACGAAAATGAGTAGTACCTGTATTTCAAAGGTCCAGCCATGTTACATTCTGTGTCACACTGAATCTCCCTGAGAATTATGTTAAGGGTACACATGTCTGTGGGGTGCTCAGCCACTTGCGCATTAATTTCACAAGCAGGCTGTTCTGTTGATTCGATCAAATGGATCAACTGGAACCCTTGTCATCATAATCGACAGAGTTTACATCCCTGTAACTTAGCGGTTCAGCAAAATAAAACAATAAAATAAGTTCTAGGCTTAAAAAAATAAATCCTGGGGTCGATTTTTTGGGGGATTAGAACCTTTCAAGGTGATGCCCCAGCATGGCCGCAGTCAAACGACTGAAACAAGTAAAAGGTAAAAGCTATTTGTTCTTTAATAATTCTACAGAAATTGTAGAATACAAATGAATATATGGATAGATGTGGAGATGCTAATGGGAGTACTTACAAGGTCCAATTCATGATGTTACTGATGATGAGGAGAATCAATCGATCCTACAAGAAGAGAAAAATAATAATCTTATCAGGATAAACAGTTTTGACTAAAATAAACTTGGTTTTCTTGAAAAACAAAAACAAAAAAACTAATCCTTTATGAATTGCAAAAATCTGGGGCCCTTTTGTCTGATCTTCCATAACATCAGGCAGACAAATCTTTCCTAAAGAGAGTATCATCATGACCATTATCAGTGTAATCTTAACCATCATTGTGTCATAACTATAAGTATTGTAGTTATAACCATCAGACTGTCATCATAATGATCATCACTGTCGTCATAACCAGCTTTGGCATTATCATATCAATGATCATCATTGTCAATTTCTTTATCATTGCTTCATCAAATCTCAGGTAGCTATTGGCAACAACAGTGAATTCTTTGTTCATTGTTTACTATATCAGAGGAAATAAATTCTCATCCAGGTATATGGCTAGCTGTGAGCAGACATTGAAATGTCCCAAAAGAGGCCAAAATGTATCTGGTGTTCTCACTGGCCACTGTTGGAAAAATTTTCATCTCCTTCTGATATGTATTGTGCTTTTCACACAGCATGTCCATAAGAAATATCATCTCTGAAGGAATACCACAGTAACTGGAATTTCAACAGAGTGTATACAGTAAGTATAATGAACAGATGTATTTTTATATTTGCAGGAATTAGAAAGGTTGGCTCAACACTAACCATTACTACATCAATTGGTAATATGACAGGGTAAAGGGTAAAGACCCCCTTCAGTCATGAATGACCATGGGATGCACCTAGAAAGTTCCCCTCCAGTGCACAAATCTAAGCAATGTCGCCCATACATACCACACTCTCCTCTCCACGTCACCAATGTTATCCAAGAGAAAGGCAAAGGCCGATACAGCTTGGCACCAGTGACGTCGCAACTCATTTCTACAGCTGAGTGAACTGGAGCAACGTGAAATAAAGTGACTTGCTCAAGAACACAACACACAGCTTGGTCCGGGAATTGACCTCACTACCTCATGATTGTGAGCCTGACGATCTAGCCACTGAGCCCTGCACCTTCACATATAATAATAATATATAATAACACAATGTGATGTGATAACATAATGTGGAAAAAAGAACCCTAATAAGGATTTTATGGTCCTTATAAAATATATATATTTAGTGAGAAAATGATGAAGTCGTTATATAGAAGCATACAATAAGGGGACATCAACACAACAGACTTTACCTTATACATAGGCTTTGCACACTGTATGAAATCACTGCATAACATTAGTCTCATTCGATTAAAAAGTCCAAGATCTGTGAAAAAAAAAAATGAAAAGAAAAACTCAGAAATAAAACACATTTCCTTTCATTTTGTCAGATTTGCTGGTAAGATGGCTGCAATATTGTAGCAATATTATTGCCTGATCAAAAATACACTAAAAAAGATATTTTTATGTCACACAGCCTCTAGCCAGCACATGCACAAACTTTCACTGATGCTAAACAGAATATTGTTCTTTCTCCCATTATAAATTTCGTAGTACAGATTGGAAGAATAGACATTTCATTATATTTGAAAAAAAAATTTTTTTATTAATAAGTTAGTTGACAAGAAGGCTTCTTTGCTAGTCAATGAAATTCTATCCACTAAAGGAACAAGCCCTGAAATCAGTGTTCAGTTGCTACTTATTTTATCAACTCCAAGGGAATTAAAGTCAACCCCAGCAGAATTTGAACTCAGAACATAAAAAGACCTGAAGAAATGTTGCTAAGCATTTTGTTAGTTGTTTTCAAGTACATAATTGATTGATTCCATTCTCTTCAATTGGTATCAACCACAAAATTCCACAAAGTAACAGAAAAAATTACATTGATAGATATAAAGAAAATATTGTGCTTACCGATTTTCCATCTTCCCATGTAGTAAATCTGTACACTCAGAACTAGAGTTGTCACAAAATGAATAGCAGCAAAAACAATCCAAAAAACAGGTGTTTGGTAAACCTAAAACACAAACAAAATCACACATAGATTTTTAAAATTTTTTTTCAGAAATATTTGAGTTATTAGAACTAATCAACGAAAATTGCTATTTCCATTTTGATGTCATAAAAGTGGTTTTAATATTTCCAAAGAATCATACTAATAAAGTCTATAAACATTGCTTTAATTTCCCCAAAATAGTTGCCGTTCATCTATATATTGTCTATCTTTTATCTGTTTCACTTACTGGACAGCGGCCATGCTGGGGCACTGCCTTGAAGGGGTTTAATCAAACAAATTGATCCTAGTACTTATTAAGCTGGCACTTACTCTATCAGACTTTTTTGCAGAACTGCTACATTAGGGAGATGCAAACAAACCAACACCAGTTGTCAAGTGATATGGGGGGGGAAGCAAATACACACATATTTACGTACATACATATATATTAGGTTGGTGCATAATTAACAAACAAATGGAATTATGAAAATACTAGAAACATTGAACATATGGGTTGTTTCTGGTGAATTTATGATAAATGGGGAGAGAATCATGTCTTGATTAAATTAAGCTGAAGAAGATGAATATTCAATTTTTAATTAAAAAATTTTTTTTCTTATTTTCATAAACTAAAGTTCTTCAAAGTTTTTAGTCATTGATAGCTGTGTCTAGCACTATTTCCTCTGCCTTTGGAATCTTCAGCATGACTTGACTCAACACACAAATTAATTAATACTAGATAGATATGATTAAATGTGTTTGGCTTGTGTGATATTTATTTCTTTATTGCCCACATGGGGCTAAACATAGAGGGGACAAACAAGGACAGACAAAGGGATTAAGTCGATTACATCGATCCCAGTTTGTCACTGGTACTTAATTTATCAACCCCGAAAGGATGAAAGGCAAAGTCGACCTCGGCGGAATTTGAACTCAGAATGTAACGGCAGACGAAATACTGCTAAGCATTTCGCCCGGCGTGCTAACGTTTCTACCAGCTCCCCGCCTGTGATATTATTGTGTGACATTATTGAGCAATCATGATTTCTTTGCAGAAAAAATTATATATATCAGTTGCTATCCTTTTCTTTCTTTATGGCAAAAGTATTGTCACTTGGTTAAGAAGTTCATTTCACAACTAATCAGATTCAGTTTTGACTCCACTGTGAAACAACTTAAGCAAGACTCTTTTACCAGAGCATCGAGTCAACCAAAGTCTCGTAAGTGGTATTTGATAGATGGAAACTGTGTGGAAGCCTGTCAAAGGGACCGGTTTTGTTTTTGGATGATATGTTACTCTATCCATTACCCAGTTAAACATCACTACATGGCCCTTACATGCCTTTAATGAAGCCCACTCAATTGCCAGCAATGAGTCAGATCTCTGACCTACAAACAATTCCCCTCCTTGTCTCCTTTCCTCTTACTTTTCCTCCTGTAGCAGTCCCTTAATTTAAAAAACAATTGTCTCAAATTTCGACACAGGGCTAACAATTTTGAGGGGAGGGGGACACATTGATTGCACCAATGTCAGTATTTGATTGATATCTAATTTACCTACCCCCCCCCCAAAAAAAAAGGATGAAAGGCAATGTTGACAGTCAAATTTGAACACAGAAAGTAAAGAACTGAAAGAAATGCCACAAACAGTTTGTCTGATGTGATAACAATTCTACCAGTTCACTGTCTATTAAAGCTGTTCATTTTTTTTTTTTTAAATCATAATTTATTTCACTAGCTACTGTTTGGTTTTTAATGGAAATACCCCATCACACACACACACACACAAGTGATTATAATATATGTGAAATACTTACTACTCCAATGACAGCTATAAATATAATGAATGCCATGTAAAGATAAGCTGTATGGGCTTTGGCATTGATATCAGGATGACGAGTCTGGTAGAGTCGTAACATACAAAGACAGGCAATGATATACATAAAAGATGTATCTGAAAACAAAAGCAGCGTTTTAATTAAAAAATGAGCTTAAATAATTATGGTAAGTCTGATAGAGTGACAACATATACGGACAGGCATAAAGGATGTATATGAAAATAATAGCAATGTTTTGAAAAAAATGAGCTTAAATAGTTATAAAATATATGAATATTTTAGGAGTATTTATATTAGATGAGCACAAGATTTTAGATCTGCCCTCTCAGTCTAAAGGCAGTGCTCCAGCATGGCCACAGTCAAATGACTGAAACAAATAAAAGAATATATATACACATATGTGTATATATGCATGTGTATGTGTGTGTGTGTGTGT
>NC_069000.1:14200680-14223467 GCF_001194135.2 Octopus bimaculoides
ATATATATATATATATATATATATATAATTAATAAAAAAACAATAATTGATATAAATAATACCTACCAAATTGGAAGTTTGAATAAGTTGGACATACATGATAACAAGCACTCATGACCCCTTCCATGCAGAGACCTAAGCCCATGGCATAAAATAAACCATATGGTTGAGGAATACCATACAACTGCAACAGAGTGAAAACAAGAAATTATTTTTAGACAATCTAAATTCTCAATCAAGAAAAGTTACCATTTTCTTTGATACAAAAGAAAACAACATTCAATCATATTCAATTATAAAACTGAACTATTACATTGTGTAACATGATTTTTGTCCTTGGGTAGCAACTGTTATTTCCTATTTGCTTATCCCTAGAAAGTATAAAAAGTGGCTAATATTTCCGTCAAATTTTGCAATTTTTACAGTTATTCAAACCCCAAAGAATCCTTCTTAGCACATCACTATGATGCTCCCCAACTACTCCTGCTCATGATCAGAGATGTACATATTGTCAGCCACTAAGGGACATGTTCAAGTGGTTAAGGTGAAGCAACTGACAAGCATGATATTTCTGCTTCAGCAACTCAGTGCTGAATCTATCTGAAATGTAATGGAAAATAAGTCAATTTCAAAACATTGATGTCCAGATTACAAACACAAAGGTTGAAGGGAATAGTAGTCATTTCCTTTGATTTTTAGATAGAAGCAAATAGAAAACAACACTTACTGACCAAAGACAGGAAAAAAAAAAAAAAAATTTTGTTACACAGTGTTATTAAACTGAGTAACTTAATTAAGGAGAAAAGTATTATGCAATACTGAATTGTGCTAAAAATATTTGTCTTTAGGAATGGTTAGATTAAAACTAAATCACTTCAGGTTATGAGATTGCGATATTAACAGAAAGGTTTTGTATCTGAATGTTATTCTGATAAGAAACTAGGTCTACCTCAAGCTTACAGGTTAATCCAGATATTCAAAGTGTTCAGACAGAAGGAACAAAATTCTCTGCTCCTGGACAAGCTACTAGTCTGTCAGAAAGTTATCCCCTTGGTGCCACTGACACTTATTTTCAGTTGAGTATACTGGAGCAACATGAAATGAAAGATATAGCACACTGCCCAATCTGAGAACTGAACCCACAACCTAATGCTTATGAGCCCAATACTCTAACCACTAGCCCATGTTCCTTCATAAACATAAAAAAATCTAAACTTAATTTTAATTTAGGATTCTTCAAATCAGGCTGAATTTTCATATTTGTGTCTGTTTCATTCTAGAAACAGCATCAACTATAACAGTTATTGTATTTTGTGACAGGAATATCGGCTGATCTAACTGTCAAACAATATAAAAGGATATTAACATCAAAAAATAAAATGCATGAATTTATAACAAAATGATGTAGAGATATGATAAAATGTTACCTCTTCAGCTTTTCCATACTTCTTTACTATTTCTCTGTGTATCAAATCCCTGTAAATATGGAATCATTACTTAATTATTTCTATCATAAGTGTTCATACAACATACTGCTTATTATCTTATTCTGTTATTACTACATGAGTTACAATTATTTTATTTCTGAAATATATATATTAAAACTACCATTGTACTGGTCAAAGACAACATTTTTCGATCCATTTCAGCTTAATTGTTCTCTCTTTCTCTCCCTCTCTCTTACTCACTTTGTCAACCTTCCATATATCGAGTTATCTAACTAATCCACCTTTCTTTATAATCACCTTTCTTTTTTTTCTTTCCATCATTCTCAACACAGTCACAAAATATAGCATGACAGGAAGTAAAACCAGTAAAGAAGAAAAGAAACTTGTGCCTTGTCATTTCATATACAGAGATATTTACATTACACAAGCCAGTAAAGAAAATATAAGATGTCAAATATCAATATGTAATTATATACAAATTATCTTCTTTATCATTTTAATATCCATTTTGCCATGCAATGATATCATCAGTGGGCACTAACCTTCAAAGATCATTTTCATTTACCTTGCAACATCCATCAAAAGTTCCTACCACAATAACTGTTTTCCTTACATACATTGGTCAATGCAGCTTCATTAACCAATCAATTTCCTGGTCATTTTTTTTCAGCTCAGTCTTGTGATCAAGTATACACTGCAATATACAATTTACTATACACAACTTGTTTCTCCTCAATTTCTGTAGACCCTGTTTATTGACTATCGGATGCCACGTGAAAATATTTTTGCTGCCAATAGAAGTAATCTATTCCCTGAATATCTTCCAACTATTTGGAGATCTAATTACTGTAATATCATTTACTCCTGTTGCTTGTTATTATCAGTAAAGTTAAAGAAACCAAAAGTCTTCAGTTCTTGGCTGCTCACAAAATTGATAAATAAATCTTGCATAAGGGTTTAATTTTCCATCAGTTTTACCTGAGATCCTATTAGTAACATATCTCATTAAGTTTGAAAATGTCAGAGAAAAAAATCTTAGTCAATACAAAGTTACTTACCTGCGCCAAACAAGAAGTAAGAATAAGATTCCAAGTAAAATGTAACCGATATTGCTGAAGACATTATTAAATGAACTTAGAACTTTATAAGGCATTGCACACTTGAAGTTATAGTAACAAGTGTCTTCATTTCCTGTTACATTAAGAACCTAAATCAAAGAAGAAAAAAAGTATATAATTCACTTTCAGTCAACAAAATATATATATATATATATAAAAAAAAGAGTGTATGAGAGAGAAAGAGAGAAGGATGAGGGAAAATAGCAAGATGACAGAATAAAAGATGCTAGAGAGAGAAAAGAAAGGGAGGACATAAGCTGCTAATGAAAGAGAGACAGGGAGGAGAAGAAAGATAAAATAGGCCACAGGAGTGGCTGTGTGGTAAGAAGCTTACTTCCCAACCACATGGTTCCAGGTTCAGTCCTACTGCGTGGCACCTTGTGAGTGGATTTCATAGACAGAAACTGAAAGAAGCCTATCGTGTGTGTGTATATATATATATATATATATATATATACGATGAGCATCTTTCAGTTTCCATCTACCAAATCCACTCACAAGGCTTTGGTCGGCCTGAGGTTATAGTAGAAGACACTTGCCCAAGGTGCCATGCAGTGGGACTGAACCCAGAACCATGTGGTCAGGAAGCAAGCTTCTTACCACATAGCCACACCTGTGCCTATGTTATTTTTCTTTCTAAAAGGTTAAGGAGGAAGTAGCATCCCTAGATCTTTTCAGGGCCTTCAAGCCTAGTATGGAGTTTGCAATGAACCACCACTGGTACATGTGGCAGTTAACATGTTAAACTCTAAGGTTACATACCATTGATCTACTAGCTTGAATAGTTACTACATGTGTTAACTTTTTGATACCAACCACTTGGGGCCACCCCAGTTCTGTGATATGAAACTAATCATTTTGAAGTATTTAAATTTAAGCCTTTTATTATAATTTTATGAAAGAATTATATTGAGCTATGTCCCAAACACCAGGTTAATAATGGAGAAGTTAATTATTTTGCTAAATCCATCATGGATAATGAATTTCCACGGTATGGTGACAAAAGGAAAAAAAAATTAAATTTAGGCAAAAAAAATTGAATTTCAAAGGGTTGTGAACATTATACAATAAATAATCACGACAATTGTTTTCACGAGATTGCTTCATACATACTTTTTGATATGTTATGACTAACTGGATCACTGGAAGTCCATAAAATATAACAATTGTCCAAAGATTCCTGAAACAAATAGTGAAGAATGTTATCATTCAAACAATTTTTGCCTATTTTTAATAACATCCATCCATCCACCCATTCTCTCCACCCCCTGTTTTTGGGAGGGTCATGGGGATAAAATCCTCAGGTACCTCTCCCATGGGATCCCATCATAACATTTTCCGGCTGGTTTTCCCAAGCATGACCAACTGAGACTATGGATATTTCCCAACCATGACCAACTGAGACTATGGATATTTTCCAACCATCTCATTCTTGATCTACCCCTAGGTCCTCTGCCAGTTGGCTCAGTTTGAAGAATTTGTCTTGCATTTCTTTCTTGTAATATTCTAATCAAATGAAGACAGCAAGCTAGCAGAATCGTGATCATGCTAGACAAGATGCTTAATGGTATTTTCTCTGTCTTTATGTTCTGAGTTCAAATTCTAACTTAGCCTTTCACCTTTTCAGGGTCAATAAAATAAGTACCAGTTAAGCACTGGGGTCAATGTTATCAACTTACCCTACCTCCCAAAATTGCCGGCCTTGTGCCAAAATTTGAAATCAATATTCTAATCAAGCGTCCATAATATTTGAGCTGTGACCTCTCGATGTTGAAAAGTAGCAGCAATTTTGTTTAACTAATAATTTGTAGTATTTGTGAGTTCTTCACCTAATCTACAGCTTGCTTCTGTATCTTTTTATGTTTGTAAATATTTGCAACAAATAACAACCAAAGTTCTGGAGAAATACTTTTAGAAACAAGCAAAACCAGTAGAAGGCCACATCTGTGAGATCTAAACAACAACAAACGTTTTATGATCATTTGCCTGGTAAAACTATATTGATTTTTTGGGCCTCATGATAGACTTCTCTGCAACAAAAATCACGGACATTTTTACAAAGAGAACTGGAAACAAATTACACCATTTGAATAATAGGCGTAGGAGTGGCTGTGTGGTAAGTAGCTTGCTTACGAACCGCATGGTTCCGGGTTCAGTCCCACTGCGTGGCACCTTGGGCAAGTGTCTTCTACTATAGCCTCGGGCCAACCAAAGCCTTGTGAGTGGATTTGGTAGACGGAAACTGAAAGAAGCCCACTGTATGTATGTATGTATATATACATATACATATATATATATATATAACTCTTTAAATTTTAGGTTCTTTTATATTTTATATTTTAGACTTTACAATATTCATGCTTAATTACGCATAAATTTTTATACGCATTTATATTCACACGTATATTTATCTACATTCAGATTTTTATACATATTGATATTTATATTTCGTATATTTATATTTTAAATTTTAAATTTATTATGTTGCCGTGTCATATTGGATGTATATCTTTCGAAATATTAAATATTGATTTCCTGAGTATATTATTGATAAGTTCATGAATTTATTAATAATATAAAAACACATATATACACATTTATTTGCTCAAAATAATTGAGCACTCATTATAAGTTCAGTTATATATTCTTTTAGAATATTACTTATAAAAGATATATATATATATATATATATATATATATATGTATGTGTGTGTATATGTATACTTTTTTTCTTTCTTTTTTTTTTCTTTGCAAAGATCTTGCAACATTTCAAGAAGTTCAGATATGCTTTTGTGATGGACTGCAAGCAAAGACCGCTGTCTGTGTGAACAGTGAAGCTTATGTTCACAATCAGTTAACACGTATGAAGACAAGGGGAGATATGAACTCACTTACACAAACACACACACACATATATATATATATATATATATATATATATATACAAGGGTGTTATGGGAGAATCTCGAACGCCCCCATGTGACTGAAGGTGGACTATCCAATTACAATAAACAAGAACTGAGTGAACTATCAAGGGGGTAGTTGATGGTGTTAGCACGACCGTGTTGGTTAACCGTGTTTGTTCAATGTGTGTTGGTTTAACAGTTGGTAGTTGAACAGTGAATACTGAGTACCATACCTACATACGAGTAGTACAGAGTGCGTTCTGTGTTAACATATTTCTGCAATAGGTTATTTTTAGATAACCCCAACCAATTATTTATTTGTGTAATACCGTTTTACACCAGACATGGATACCCACGTCATAACAAAGGGTTTCTTTACTTTCCATCTACCAATTTCACTCACAAGGTATTGGTTTACTCACAGCTTTTAGTACAAGACAACAGCCTTCACTTACAAGATATTAGTTCGCTACTACAAGACTTCAGCCAACAGCGTCCAGACAATGGCACCAAACTCCTAACCACATGGTTCCAAATTGAACTTCTTAGACATGAAGCCATTACAAATATTTATAGTTGTAAAAATAAATGCACTCTTACCAGTTGTACACTTTCCCATATTTTTCCAGTTTTTTCCGCCCTTTACGAGATAAGTCAGACACAAATAATGCTGTCTGAAATTAAAACAATGACAGGAAATATTTATATTTCAAATATACCACATAATATGTGATAGAAAATGTAATAATGTAGCAAACACAATGATATCAGACATTACAAGCACCAGTTTAAAAATGAAAAGAGAAAAAAGGCTGACTGAATAGACTGGAACTACATATCTGTCAGTTACCAAGTAACCAAATTAATAGAGCACCTGGTACTGGGTCTGTCAGGGGTTTTAGGATCCATAAGGTCAGAGCTTAAACCTAGTTTCTGTGGCATATAAGTGACTGAGATTACAATACTTCCCTCTGGATAGGACACCAGTCCATTGGAGGGTTAACTTCCCAACTATTGTTGGAACTCATTTTCAGCTGAGTAGACTGAAGCAGTGTGAAATGAAGTGCTTTGCTCAAGAACACAATGCATCACCTAGTTCAGGAATTGAAACCACAATCCTATGATCAGGAGTGCAACATTATGAACAACAGACTGTTTCATCTTCACAAATTAGATACCATTCCCACATTTCTTCCACTTTAAAACCGGTTAGGGCATCAGGCTCACAATCACAAGGAAATGAGTTCAATTCCCAGACTGGGCTGTATGTTGTGTTCTTGAGCAAGATACTTTATTTCACATTGCTCCAGTTCACTCAGCAGTAGAAATAAGTTGCAATGTCACTGATGCCAAGTTGTAATCAGCTTTTGCCTTTCCCTTGAATAACATCAGTGGTATGGAGAGGGGAGACTGGTATGCATGGGCAACTACTGGTCTTCCATAAAACAACCTTGCCCAGACTTATGCGTTGGAGGGGAACTTTTTAGGTGCAATCCCATGGCCATATTGTAATGCACTCTCCCAGTGGCAACATTCAGGGTTCCCAGGAGACCACACTATGACATCTGAGTTCTTTCAGTGAATCAGTTTCTCTGTTCAGTCTCAAATTGGTGCTCATAACACTTGAGTTTCATGTAATAAACAAGCATCACCTTTGTTCTGAAAACATCTTTTTCTTCTTCTGCATCATTCAGAAAATCAATATCTTCTGTGTCTAATGAGGAGTTGACGGATGAAGTATCTTCTGTAGTGGCACTAGGAGACATGGGATTCAAAAGAGGCGCTGACACGTTGTCTATGAAAGTAGAAGGATTTTAAATTTCATGTTAATTTATGTTCCAAACATCAGCTTAATGATGACAAAGTTATTTTGGTTTAACTTCATTATTTTTTTAATTAATTGAAAATACAAAGGCTGTATTTCAACAGAAATATGTTAACAAAAGAGTTAAAGGATAATTCTTAATAATCAAATTAGTTTTTGTGATAATCCAACTAATATCTGTGTCTTTCTATCATAACATTACAACCAAATTATCTGTACAAACAAGCTCAAAATATCATTTTCTTGCTTTCTCCTTAAACCATTTCATTTTTCTCTTTCAGCTCAAGAACAGAATTTTAGTTAGCATCACTCCATCTTACAAGTCAATTACAAAGATAGATTTTTTTCTAATTATTTTAGTTATTATTATTAACTTGAAACAATGCATTCTACTTACCATTCCGTCTTTCATTGATACTGCCATATCTCTGAGTTTGATAACCTTGTGGTAATGCTGAAAAAATATTATCAAATTTTTAAAATGTCTTTAAAATATAATTTCACATCATGGTAGAGTAAAAAAATGTATTTAATTTCCAAAAAATCCAATAAATTTTATTCTGAAAATATTTCAACTTTTTACTGAACATGGTAATATAACTTTCAATTTCAGTGGAACAAAATTTAATATTAGTTTCAAATTTTGGCACAAGGCCAGCAATTTTGGGGGTTGGTTAAGTCAATTACATTGACCCCAATGATCGACTGATACTATTTTATTGACCCCGAAAGGATGAAAGACAACGACAGCCTTGGCAGAATTTGAACTCAGACCATACAGACGAACAAAATGCAGATCAACATTTTGTTCAGTGTGCTAATGATTTTGCCAGCTCGCCACCTTCTGAGCAAAATTTAATATCAATTGTATTATTAAATTGTGTCCTGAAGAAGATTAGAATTTTCTCCAAGACAAAAATGATCATCCCACAAAACCAAGACTTCAAGTATTATTTTGTTTGTCTAACAGTAATTCTCTTTTACAATTATCACATGATGTCAATAGAAGGGTGCACACACACACACACACACACACACACATAAATATGCGCACTGTAGATTTTTTTCAATTTCCATCTACCAACTCCACGTAGAAGGAATTGGTTATCCCAAGGCTATAGTAGAAGACATTTTCACAAACATATGGTTGAGAAGCAAAGCTCTTCAACCACAGAGCCATGTTGCACCTATCTCTAAATGGAAATTTGGAATATGTTCCTGGTTTGAAAGATACCCACATAAGAATTGGAATATAGTATGTAAAAAGAAATTTTGACTCTTGAAATTATACAGCAAATCAGCTGACTCGGTTTACCATAAAAATCAATTAAAATGTATTGATCAGTAATCAAATACTTTCTTTTTCAACCACTAGAATCAGTATATTAATAATGTCAATATCATTAAATATAATATAATCTCTATAGTAAATTACCATAGCTACAGTATAAACATGCTATATATACTGAAAATAAGACGTTTAATGGAAGCAAGTAATCAATTTGATGTACATACTTAGTAAATATTCGATTTTATATAACGGGAAGGTAAAGTGAGTAAATTTCACGATTTCTGAATATTATGCAACAGTGAGTAGCAACTAATAGCCTTTTAAAAATCAACGATAAATAGAAGGTTACAAAGTACCAAACATTGTCTTTATTATCATGCTGTGTCAAAAAGTTTGAATAGATTAAAACTGTTCACCTTTACAAAGCATACACAGATCTGTACATGACAATTATTTTCAACACAACAAACTTATTAGCATCACACAATGTTGTTGTTGGCACTCCGTCGCTTACGATGTCGAGGGTTCCAGTTGATCCAATCAACGGAACAGCCTGCTCGTGAAATTAACGTGCAAGTGGCTGAGCACTCCACAGACACGTGTATCCTTAACGTAGTTCTCGGGGGATATTCAGCATGACACAGTGTGACAAGGCTGACCCTTTGAAACTACAGGCACAACAGAAACAGGAAGTAAGAGTGAGAGAAAGTTGTGGTGAAAGAGTACAGCAGGGTTCGCCACCATCCCCTGCCGGAGCCTCGTGGAGCTTTTAGGTGTTTTTGCTCAATAAACACTCACAACGCCCGGTCTGGGAATCGAAACCGCGATCCTATGACCGCAAGTCCGCTGCCCTAACCACTGGGCCATTGCGCCTCCAAAGCATCACACAATACGAAAGAAGCATTCAATGGAAATTGTTTATATTGCACTTGAGAATGGTGTTGTGGTGATAACTCCCAACCACTGGGCCAACAGTTTACAGATAGTGGGGATGGCCTGTAGATATACAAGTTAGCTGTGTATGCTCAATAAGAAATCCCAGACAAAATCACACCCTGCCCCTTGGCAAGGTATAGAACCCATCAGCCATCCCATCAAGGTCACAGTGAAATCCTAAAGCCCTGAAAAGAGCAGAAATGCTATTAACATTGAAAAGTAGGATGATAGTAGGGAATGAAGAGCAAGGCATAAATTACATTTTTATGTATCTTGATCTGGGAAATTCATCAGTTTCATTGGCACTGCAATTGTTTGTAAGGTCTGTGACCAAAGAGAAGAAATTAGCAATCGAAAGACACTCCACGAGTCGCACTTGAGAAAAATCTGCTCAATGGTATTTTCCTTTGAGTTTCCATTAACAAACTGGCATAAATCTACCAATGCCATTCATAAATTCTAAATTCAAGAAATTCATGTTCAAGAGATGCAAAAATCTCTAATCACACTATTTAGTCCAAACAGTAATTTAAGATTAATAACTGTACTGTCTGTTGGTTTTCTTTCTTTTTTTTTTTTAGGTTTTTTTTTTTAATATTTAAAATTTTCTACTTCTTTATTGTTGACACAGTGCATAATTTTTAGTTAAAGAACATGCAAAAACACAACATGCTATTAATTTGATATACTACTTGACATGCAAATTAGAGATTTTTTTTAATAAACTTCATGCAAGCAATACTATGAGAAATTCCCTAATTTTAAATTAAATGCATTTTATCTTTTGCTTTTTTCTTTTTCTGTGGCATAGTCAAAAGGGCCATTCAATGAATTCAACTTTCATAGGGCTCCCAAGACTGGTGAGATCAATACAGTTTACGTTCAATATGACCATCAATAATTCAATATTAATGATAGGGGGAGGGATTCCAGAGGATTAATGCTCTGAGGAGGAAGGATGGTATAAAGTAACTGATTAGTGTGAAAAGGGTGGATGGACAGAGAGAGGGGGAGCAAAGTGAGATATTGTAGGAGAGATGGGTATATTGGTCGGCTGGGTGGAGGTGGTACACAACTGGCTGCATCAAAGGAGCAACAGTCATTGTAGCAGTGATACAAGTGGGCCAGAGTTTATAGTCTATTAGTGAATGCATCATCGTTAATCAGTTGGATGGTCTTCTTTTGGATGGTCTTTTTTTTTATATTCAGAAACTGAATATAAGATGTAGGAAAATTCTGATTGATATTGATAGTATTTGCAAGGAACAATGTCTCTGAGATTCAACTACTGGAGCATAAAGGTCATAAGATTTCTTTTTACTACTGTACTTGCCGGTGACACGTAAAAGCACCCACTACACTCTCGGAGTGGTTGGCGTTAGGAAGGGCATCCAGCTGTAGAAAGTCTGCCAAATCAGATTGGAGCCTGGTGTAGCCATCTGGTTCACCAGTCCTCAGTCAAATTGTCCAACCCATGCTAGCATGGAAAGCAGACATTAAACGATAATGATGATGATGATGATGATGATTGCATTGTTACATAACTCTGTTTGCTTATCTTCCTGACTGACAGTTAAGAGTTGTAGCATGAAAGATATTCAACTACAAAAGCTAACTGACCCATTAGTACAGAAATATAAAAATTTACAGAAAAGAAAAAAAGAAAAAAATAATACATCCTCGTAGGCTAGCAAATGGATGTAAAATAGCTTCTGGGAAGATGAAATTGAAAGGGTAATAAATTTTTAAAAATTACTAAATTGGAGTGAGAAATATTTAAGAACAAATTAAGCAATATGCCAAACATATAAAAGAAACTATAACTATTGCACAATATATCTGTGGTTTACAGAGCAAATACTGAACATTGTTTTTTTTAGTAAAAGCACACAAACACATACACATAAAGTACTAATGCTACAATTAAATCCAATATAGTTACCACTTTTCTCATCAGAATCGGAATCTGATGGAATCAAGCCAGCAGCACCCCACAAAAATCTCTCTAGGAGAGGAAAGACATTTATAGTAAACACTATGAAAAGTAGGTAATAAAAAGATTAAAAGACACAACAATAAATTTTGCTACATAAATTTCTATAATAATAATAAGGGTTTCAAATTTTGATACAAGGCCAGCAATTCTTTTAGAGGGGAAAGGGGAAGTTGATTATATCAGCCCAGTGCTAAACTGGTGCTGATTTTATTGACCCCCCCCCCCCTCACAAAAGGATAAAAGGCAAGGTCGACCTGTACAGAACTGAACTGAAAATGTAATGCAGTTAAGCATTTTGCCCAATACAAACAATTCTGCTAATAATAATAATTTCAAATTTTGACACAAAGATGGAAATTTTTTTTAGAGGGAAGGGGTAAGTTGATTATATCAACCCAGTGCTCGACTGATTGTTATTTTAACAACCCCCCAAAAGGATGGAAGTCAAAGCTGACCTGATCAGAATTTGAACTGAGAACATAAAGAGCTGGAAGATATGACACCACTAAGCATTTTGTCTGACCTAAACAATTCTGCCAGCTCACAAGAAGAATAAAATACATACAACATTGTAATATATAAAAATATAAATGAATATATTGTAGTTTATCAGGGTTTGTTAATATTATTATTCTATAGATAAGTATAACAGTTTTGAAAATTTCTACAAAATGATTGTCTTGTAGCAAAACGTTTTGCTCAGTAAACAAGATAATTCATTACATTACAAGAGAACTTTCCAAAACACTTTAATAAAATTATAAAATGACTATCAAAATGGATAAATACCTCGTTCTAATTCACTTATTTCTGGGAATTGAGGTTTTTTACCACTGAAAAAAAAAAAAAAGAAAACCAGAAACATTCAGAAATGAAGACCAAGATTTTAAAAGACATTTCATATTATTAAAAGTAGTATGAAAAATTGAATGTAAACGAGCTGCATTCTATCAATTATGATAATGAGGGTTCCAGTTGATCCAATCAATGGATAGACAGAATCGTAACAAACTCAAATGAAATGCCTTGCAGTATTTCTTCTGTCTCCTTATGTTCTGAGTTCAGATCCCACCAGAACAAACACCACAAGGTATTCCATCCAACTTTAACAATTTTACCAACCTGCTACCCTGGGCTGGTACTTTTAATTTATCAACTCTAAAAGGACAACTTTAATATTTAGTGCAATTTAATAAAGAGAAAAAAATATCTATTCTTACCATTTGTTATATATTAACAATGCAAGACCAGCAACAATGTAAAAACTAAGGAAAAGTCCAACAGATGCGATAATAGCCCTGGAGTAGTGTGCAACTAAAGAAAAAAAAACGAAAAAAAAAACAGTAAATGATAATGTAAACTAAGAATTAATTTATAAAAATGACATTACAATTCAAAGAGTTTAAACAAAATATTCTAAGTTAATTATTCTGAGTACTTAATGATTTCCAATTTGGGCATAAGGTCAACAATTCTAATAGGAGGGGGTTAGTCAATTACATCGACCCCAGTGCTCAACTGGTATTTATTCTGTTACCCCTGAAAGGATGAAAGGCAACAGGGACCTAAGTGGAATTCAAACTACGAATGAAAAACATGAAAGAAATACCACTTAGCTTTTGTCTGCCAACTCACCATTTTGTTTTGGGTAGAAAATAAATACGCTTGGTATATTATGTAAAAGATTAATACTCTGCATATAATAGTAAAAGAAATTTGTCAGAAGCGTCCCTGCAGTGGTCTCACAAAGCACCTTCCAGAATTCCTCATGAGAAGCACGTGAGGGTGGTCATGTCTCGAGCTCCTGTGTGTTGGCATATCCGCAGTGCTGCTTCCAAGTTATGTATTATATGTGCATCCGAGACCACTACAGGGATGCTTCCAACAAATTTCAATAACCGTTGGAAAACTGACTATAACAGAGACTTCATTAATTTCTAGCAATATCTGAAGAAGGAATTTTAATATTCCAAAATATTATATTAGACTATGAATAATTAAATTATTTATAACAATCATTATAGTCTACTCTGCATTATTGTACCATTCCAGACACGTTACATTCACAAACAATACACAATGCTTCCAGCAAACTACAATACCCTCTTACCTGATATTGTTTCCTTGACTAGTATTGTCAAATCTTTTGTCCGAACTGATCCCATCGGGAACACTTTCTCAGAATCAGAAGCAGAACATTTTAAATTATTCAGCATTAAAACCAACACAACATAGAAAGCATTCTGACTGTAAAGATTTTTCTGCAATAAACAAAAATTTTGAAGATCAGTTCTTTAATTCTTTAGTAATCAAATTTCTTTTGAAAAACAGTGCCTTTGTTTCAATAATTTTGAAAATAATGAAGAATAACCTTACCATAATCAAATTAGTGTTTGGAACATAAATTAACATGAAATTTTGATGACGGTTTTAATTTAACCCAATAGCATTCAGAATATTCTTTAACCCAATAGCATTCAGAATATTCTGTCACATGTAACAGGCACTCCATTGGTTACAACGATGAGGATTCCAGTTGATCCAATCACCAGAACAGCCTGCTCATTAAATTAATGTAGAAGTGGCTGAGCACTCCACAGACACATATACCCTTAACATAGTTCTCAGGAAGATTCAGTGTGACAAGACTGGCCCTTTGAAATACAGGTCCTACTCATTTTTGCCAACTGAGTGAACTAGAGCAACATGAAATAAAGTGTCTTGCTCAAGCACACAATGTACTGCCAGGAATCAAACACACAACCATATGATTACATATGACTAACTGACTACCTTAACCACAAACCCACGTGCTTTGACTCTGTCAAATGTAATGCTTGTTAATTCACATTGTTTTGGGTTAATCATGGTTTATCTTGTAGCTCCAAGATTTCGATGATGTGATTGTTTATCATGAGAATGACATTGTAGGGTAGGTGTAAGAAGATAGATATGACTGGTTTAAACCAGTACCTGACTTTATTGTATCAACTTTAAAAGAGCAAGAAGTAAAGTTAACCTTGAGGGGACTTGAACTCAGAATGTAAAGAGCTAGAAGAAATACTGCTAAGCATCTCTACCAATGCACTAAGCAATGCTTCCAGCTCACCACTTTATGATAAGACAAAATAATATTTAAAAAAAACAATGGTTTTCTTTTTTTTCCTTTCTATGCTTAACTCAAAATCAGCAGCAGCAGCAACAACAACAGCAGCAACATTTAATGTTTGTTTTCCATGGTGGTATGGGTGGGACAGCTTGACAGGAACTGGTAAGGCCTGGGGCCACACCAGGTTCCATAGTCTGTTTTGGCTTGGTTTCTATAGCTCAATGCCCTTCCTAAGACTAACCACTCCACAGAGTGCACTGGGTGCTTTTTTTATGTGGCACCATCACCAGTGCTTTTTAGGCGGTACCAGCACCAGTGCCTTTTACATGGCACCAGCACCCGTGCCAATGCTTTTTATGAAAATTAAAATTCAAAATTAATTAAAGGCAAAATATTAACACAAGCATGGAGATATCTTACCTGGACTACAATAGCAGACTCTTTGCTCATTGTTTGAAATATACCATGGAAACGGATGTTCCTGTCCAGATCATAAATTGGACACTACAAAAGGAAAACAAAGAAAATTAATAATCCTTTCTACTATGGGCACAAGGCCTAAAATTTTGGTACTTAATTTACCAAAGGATGAAAGGCAAAGTCGACCTCAGTAGAATTTAAACTCAGAACGTAAAGACAGACAAAATGTTGCTAAGCATTTTGCCTGGCATGCTAACGATTCTGCCAGTTCACCACCTTAAAGAAAATTAATAATGACAACAATGTGTTTCAAAATAAAATTTAATTAATGTTAATTTAGTAAGTTACACAAAGATCATAGTTTACTTCTCAATAATGTTAAGTGTATAATGAATAGTATGTAATGTAATGATTTCAGGGCTTCGTGCTTAAGAAATTCATGTCTCAACCATATGGTTTCAAATTCAATCCCTCAAGAAGCATCTTGGGTAAGTAGAAGACCTTTTTTTTTTTTTTTTTCAGTTAGGAAGACAATGCTCATTACACTGGACTGAGCCATATTTCATTCCATATCAGCTACCTCTGATGAGCATAAGGTTATATAATCAGATTGTTACCTAACACTCCATTGTACCCCTAGTGCGAAACTGATTGGTAAGATCAGTTGTGATGGATATATATAATACTGTACACTTCAGATAATATATATATATGTATGTATGTGAAATGGAATATATAAGTGTATGTGTGCATGTATACATATATGCACGCACATGTGTGAGAGAGAAAGAGAGACAACAGGTAACAATGAGAAACAACAGGTAACAATGAGAAACAACAGGTAACAAAGAGAAACAACAGGCTACAATGGCTAAGATAATAGCTAGGATACATACCTTAATATCTTGAATTGATATCGTCATACAGCTGGTATCATTTGATAGTCCTGTTACAATAACTGATTCTATGTCATCTGGGAAGGTAAACATGTAATATATGGGCTCTGCTGGGGTGACTGTAACCTGTTTCTCAACACCAAGCCTATAAAATATAATAACGGAGTCAGATATTTGCTACCTCATTCTCTCACTCTCTCTCTCTCATTAACAAAAGCTAAAAATCAGTCTTAGCTATCCCCTCATCTATTTAATGCTAAAATCAAGGCTTCATTACCATGCATGTATAGATTAACCTTTAGCATTCAGATTACTCTGTCAAATGAAATGCTTATTTATTCATATTGTTTTGATTTAATCATGTATTAACTAGTAGCTTTGAGATTTCAATAATGCAATCATTTATCTTTAGAATGACATTGTAGGATAGGTGTAAGAGGCCTGATCTGGCCAGTTTGAGTATAAAACAGGTAGAATATTTAGGCCAGATATGACCAGTTTGAATGCTAAAAGGTTAAATATTAGAAAATTTATTTTCTACTATGCGATAAAAATCAGTGCTGATTATGTTGTGTAGCATGCCATTGAAAATTTGAAATAGGAAGACAAAAATAAAATTGCTATTAACTTACCCAAAGATAGTATCAATATTTCCAAGTTAAGTTTGAACTTCTAAGGTAAGTTAGAATTTATAAAGCAATATAAATGCAATTCACTTACTGTAGTTTAAAATTTTTCACAATGGAGGTTTGTAGAAGAAAATCTGATGGCTCTTTGACCTGTGATGAAACTTCTATAATTATCTTCTGATGTTTACTGATGTTTGCACGATGCTCTTGGTCTAGTGGACAGAGTGTTCGACTTACATGAAAGAATTCATATCTGCAAAAATATTTGGATATAGTTATAATAAAAGCATCAGCATTGTCATTGCCGTCGTCACCACAAAACCTCCTTCATTTTAACATTCATTTTCCATGCTTACATGGGTTGGGACAGAATTTGCTGAGGCAGATTCACAGATGATTGGAAACGAAAAGCACTGCTTGTATGACAGCTTTTACAATTGTTGCACAGTGTCAAGACACAAAACACACAAATATATATACTTAATACCTTAATACCTGAAACAAGGTGGAGGCGCAATGGCCTAGTGGTTAGGGCAGTGGACTCGCGGTCATAGGATCGCGGTTTCGATTCCCAGACCGGGCATTGTGAGTATTTCTTGAACGAAAACACCTAAAGCTCCACGAGGCTCCGGCAGGGGATGGTGGCAAACCCTGCTGTACTCTTTCACCACAACTTTCTCTCACTCTTACTTCCTGTTTCTGTTGTGACTGTAATTCAAAGGGTCAGCCTTGTCACATTGTGTCATGCTGAATATCCCCGAGAACTACGTTAAGGGTACACGTGTCTGTGGAGTGCTCAGCCACTTGCACGTTAATTTCACGAGCAGGCTGTTCCGTTGATCGGATCAACTGGAACCCTCGACGTCGAAAGCAACGGAGTGCCAACAACAACCTGAAACAAATAAAAGAATAAAAGAATATAATTAAAGATTTTAAAACTTACTTAAAATCCAAAAAGAATGGAACTGTCCAAGAAATGACTCCTTCCTGTTGGCGAACAACAAATATAATTGGATATTTTTCTTCTGCTAATCTGCTGCTAGTAGATACACGAAGAGCTTTCGTCTAAATATAGAAAAGAAGGCAATTAATTGTGATATTTTGAAATACAACAACTATAAAAGTGCAAGAGATGGGTTGTAATCCTTAGAAGCACAGGCGTAGCTGTGACTTAAAAGCTTGCTTCCCAACCATGTGGTCTCAGGTTCAATTCCAACGCATGGTACCTTGGACAAGTGTCTTCTACTATAACTCTGGGTTGACCACTGTTTTGTGAATGGATTTGGTAGGTGGAAACTGATAGGAGCCTGTTGTGTATATTTGTGTGTGTGTGTGTGTTTTCTGAATGGATTTGATAGGTGGAAACTGGAAGAAGCCTGTTGTGCATATTTATGAGTGTGTGTTTTGTGAATGGATTTGGTAGGTGGAAACTGGAAGAAGCCTGTTGTATATATTTGTGTGTGTGTGTGTATGTGTATGCATGTGTGTGTGTGTGTACCTTTGTCTTGCCATCATGTGATGGTTGTAAATGACCATCACCACCATTCAAGCAAAATCATTTGTCTCCGGTTTTCCATAAAAACAAGTAACCGTGGGGAAATATCAGTCTTGTGAGTGGATTTGGTAAGTGGAAACTGGAAGAAACCTGCTGTGTGTGTGTAGCCTTGGCTTGCCATTATGTGATGGTTGTAAATGAGCATCACCATCATACAAGCAGTATGATTTGTCTCCAGTCTTCCATAAAAAACATGCGGCAATGGAGAAATTTTACCTTGAGGGTTGACAACAGGAAAGGCATCCAGCCATAGAAAATCTACCTCTACAAATGCTATCTGACCCATGCAAGTACGGAAAAGGAGACATGAGAGAAGGAGGAGTTGCATATCAAAGAATTCTACAAAAAAAAAAAAACCTCTTTGCAGCTTTCAGTCCATTTTTGCCTACAAGGTTTGGGTCAACTCAAGGCTATGGAATAACAAATGCACCTAAGTTGCCAAGCAGTGAGATAGAATCCAGAACTTCGTAAACTCCTGGACCATTTGGCTATACTGCATCTAGCTTTTAGTCTGTTTTCGCCTACAAGGTTTGGGTCAACCTAAGGCTATGGGGATAAAACATTCACCTAAGATGACAAGAAGTGAGATCAAATTCAGGACTTTGTCATTGCATAACAAACTCCATTTGGCCACACTGCAGCTAGTTTTCAATTCATTTTTGCACCCAAGGCTATGGGGAAAACACATTCACCTAAGATGCCAAGCAGGGAGACTGAATCCAGGACTTTGTGATTGCATGGCAAACTCCTGAACCATTTGGTCACACTACATCTAGCTTTCAGTCCATTTTTTGCCCACAAAGCTTGGGTCAACCTAAGGCTATGAGATAAAATATTCACCTAAGATGCCAAGAAATGAGTTCAAATCCAGAATTTTGTGATTGCACAACAAACTCCTGGACCATTTGGCCACATTGCATCTAGCTATCTTTATTACCATTGACACAATTATGTTACTGATATTTGCTTTAATCCATTAGCATCCAGATTACTGTCAAATGTAATGCTTATTTATTCACATTATTTTGAATTACTCATGCATCATATTCAGAGCTCAATGAATATTGACTGTTTATGTTTTGAATGACAGTGTTGAGTAGGTATGAGAGGTTGGATCAGGCCAGTTGGAACATAAAACAGGAATATTTGGGCCAGATATGGCTAGTTTAAATACTAAAAGTTTAACAACCTTCTTCATCTGGTAGATTTTGGGGTCTGGTCATCATACAATCATGTGAGCATACTTAGAAATACCTATTCAAATTGAAGTGCTTTGACAAGCATTCTATTTTGTTGATCACATGAAGTCAATCCAGTCAAGTTCAATAATAGGCACAGGAGTGGCTGTGTGTTAAGTAGCTTGCTTATCAACCACATGGTTTGTGTGTCTATGTTTGTCAACCCCACCCACCACACTTGACAGCCGATGTTGGTGTGTTTGTGTCCCCATAACTTCGCAGTTCAGCAACAGAGACCGATAGTATACGTACTGGGCTTACAAAGAATAGGTCCTGGGGTTGATTTGTTTGACTAACGACAGTACTCCAGCATGGCTGCAGTCAAATGACTGAAACAAATAAAAGAATATATATATATACTCAAGTTCTTTCATCCAGGATGAACAGTTTCAGATATCCATTTCTAGTTTATTTTGGTTTGTTTTTTTAAGAGGTCACATGGTTTTTCTCAGAAAACATTTTGATAATATAATTTGAAAATTTAATAGAATAAATGAATTGCCATAAAAAAACACTTAGAGGCTAATTTTTCATAGAATTATTTGAAGTGCAATTAAGGATTCTAACCAGTCTTTTATTTGTTATTGCAAATTTTTTTCGTCAGTTCAGTTTCATCAGATGTAAATACTTGCACTACTTGTTTTCCTTCCGTTTACTCTTTTACTTGTTTCAGTCATTTGACTGCGGCCATGCTGGAGCACCGCCTTTAGTCAAGCAAATCGACCCCAGGACTTATTCGTTGTAAGCCTAGTACTTATTCTATCGGTCTCTTTTGCCGAACCGCTAAGTGACGGGGGACATAAACACACCACCATTGGTTGTCAAGCAATGTTGGGTGGAGGGGAACAAACACAGACATGCAAACATACACACACACACACACATATATATATATATATATATATATATATATATATATATATATATATATATATATATACGACAGGCTTCTTTCATTTTCCGTCGACCAAATCCACCTACTCACAAGGCTTTGGTCAGTCCGAGGCTATAGTTGAAGACACTTGCCCAAGGAGCCACACAGTGGGAATGAACCCGGAACCATGTGGTTGGTAAGCAAGCTACTTACCACAGAGCCACTCATGCGCCTTGTTTATTTTTTTAATTTTTTTAAGTGAAGGTGTTTTGTTTGGTTTCATGTGCATTGGTCTTAGGTTTATTTCATTTTCACTTGTTTCTTTTTACTTGAGTAATTTCCTACTCCAAAATATGAACGAAAACAAAACAAACTCATGCATGTTAATAAACATTGTTGTTTTAAAAAAAAATTATTTTAATAGATAGAGATTAAGGGGTAGAAATTTTATCATAATGGACTGAAATGTATTACATAGGGTACAGATTAATAATGATAGAGATTATAGGATTAAATTACAATAAAATATTAATTCTTAGAACATGAAACTCAATCCTGAATACATGCTGATCAGATACAAATCCCTTATTACAGCCCTTATTCTTTCTTTTTTTAAAATTCAAATATGCTGTGCCAGTCTGGCACATGAGCTGTGATAAGATAATTATAATAAATTGATTCGTTTGCAGACAATCTGTTCTGTAATCTAGGGCTTATGGTCAGCTTCATTTGAGCTTTTCTTGTTGCCCTATCTGTCACCATTATTTAGCAAAATGTTATGAGTAAAATACCTGTAAGAATTTTATAGTGATGGATTTATCATAGTAAGGGAGTTTTTATTTGTATCAGATCCCCCCCCCCCCAAAGAAATAAAAAGATAAATTAGTGCTGGAAAGAGGACTTCAACAGAGCTTGGAATGGAGATGTCAGCTTTCAATGAAGAATCACTTGATTACCATTGTTTAATATTCTGTTATTCTATTCTATCACTTGTTTCGGTCATTAGACAACAGCCATACTGGGGCATCACCTTGAAGAATTTTAGTGGAATAGATCAACCCCCAGCACTTATTTTTTTTAAGCCTGGTACTTATTCTATCAGTTTCTTTTGCTGAACCACTACGTTACAGGGATGTCAACACACCAACATTGATTGTCAAGTGGTGGACACACACACAGAGAAACATATATACATATATATATATATATATATATATAAATATATATATATACAACAGGGGTCTTTCAGCTTCCATCTACTGAATCCACTCACAAGGCTTCAGTTGGCCCAAACTATAGTAGTAAACACTAGCCCAAAGTGTCACACAGTGGGACTGAACCTGGAACCAAGTGGTTGGGAAGCAAACTTCTTACCACACATCCATGCCAGTGCTTATATATAATATGCTGTAAAACATTTGCCAAAAATAAGAAGCGCAACCAGCAGGTGACATTGGGGTAGACCATGGACAAGGTGACAGAGTAATATCCATGGTCTCAATAGGTCAGGTTCGGGAATCAAACCCAAAAGTGTAATGACAGTTGCTTCTGATAGGACCCTATGGAGAAGGTGCCTGAGGACTCAAACCCCATGACTCACCTAAATGAGCAGAGAAGGATGGATGGAACATGCGCAACCTAAAACATCTCATAAATAAACACTCCTCCTCTGGTGCTGGAAAGAATCTAGCAGGTGAAGGGCACAAAATAAAGATCCAAGAGAAGAAAAAAAAATAAATAAATAAAATCAAGATTTTTTAGGAAATTTATAAATCCTTTAGCTTTTAAACTGGCTGTATCCAGCCTAAATATTCCACCTATTATTCTGTTCAAACCAGCCAGATCCCGCCTCTCACACCTACCTTACAATGTCATTCTAAGAAAAAATGATCACATCATTGGAATTTCAAAGCTACCAGATAATGCATGATTAAGTCAAAACAACGTGAATAGATTTGACAGAGTAATCAGAATGTTCAAGAGTTAAATACTCCAAATTAACCACTTTTGCTAATTGCATCAAAGGAAATTATAAATTGAGAAAAAGCCTAAATTACCAAAGAAAAATATATGAAGGATATATTCTTAGATATTACTGGACATTTATTTTCTGATTCCAATTACAAAAATAATATAATCAATAAACACAAAGAAATTCCTCTTTGGTAAGAACAATCAATGAAATAGCTATTTATATGGCATCAGATATTACTGAACAGCAAATCAAAAATATTAGTTCTACCTCAGTATATAGGTCGTCATTGACTTAAGACCACAATTGGTTCTGACTGACTGGTCGTAAGTCGATTTCGTCAGAAGTCAGCCTCTAGGTCTACATGGTTTTGTTTTATATTTTGACATTCTTAAGGGACATTTTCAGGTAAAAGTCACACACAGCATTCTGTGTTATACTATTATACTGGCGTTAGGGGTCTGTGTGTGTGTGTGTGTGTGTGTGTGTGTGTGTGTGTGTGTGCATGCATGTGCATGTGTGAAAGTGTGTGTGTGTGTGTGTGTGTGTGCATGCATGTGCATGTGTGAAAGTG
>NC_069000.1:14224779-14231695 GCF_001194135.2 Octopus bimaculoides
TTGCCCCCCCCCCTCCCACTACCACTTGGCTTGTTTACATGCCTGTAACTTAGCAGTACAGCAATAAGAGACCAATAGAATAAGTACAAGACTTGGAAATCAAGATAAGTCCTGGGCCGATTTTCCCAACTAAACTGTCCAAGGAAATGCTCAAGCATTGCTGTAGTATAAGATGACTCAAACATATGGAAGGCAAAAGGTATCAAAATCTTTAATATAACATATTTTGATGGCACAAAAGATGCATAGGCACCTGAGTCAAACCCCAATTTCAGCAGCAAATATTCAGGGGAAACAAATTTTTAATGTGTAATACAGGCCCAAAATTGCATACAGGACCTAGGGAGAGTTTGTGACACAATTTTATTGGAAAACAAATGTGCTTTATATGCCATCAGATACTGTATATATACTGATATATATATATATATATATATATATATATATATATTCGCCCTTTCAAAGCCTAGCCAGGCTCATGGGCTCGGTTTCCCGGTTTCTATGGCATATGTGTTCCCCCCAGCTGGACAGGACGCCAGTCCATTGCAGCGTTACTCAAGAAACAGGAAGAAAGAGTGAGAGAAAGTTGGGGTGAAAGAGTACAACAGGGGTTGCCACCACCCCCTGCCGGAGCCTCATGGAAATTAGGTGTTTTCGCTCAATAAGCACTCACAACGCCCAGTCTGGGAATCGAAACCGCAATCCTCCGACCACGAGTCCGCTGCCCTAACCACTGGGCCATTGTGCCTCAACACATATATATATATATTGATATGTATACTGATAGATTTTTCAGATAATGACAGGTGCAGGTTTAAAAATAAGTCCTGGTGTCGATCTGTTTGACTAAACCCTTCAAGCATGGTCATTGTCTAATGAGTGAAACAAGTGAAAGATGAATGAAAAAAAATGAAAAGATAAAATCCTGTAATCTTATCTGTAATTGCTTCATAATTTTTTTTTTTTTTTTCCCATCCCAGTCATAGAGTGTGGTTTTTATTTTAATAACTAAAATTCATGAATTATCACCCGGACATATGTCAGGATATGAAAAATCTATCATCAGTAGACCAAAATAGAGAAAATCATAATTGAATAGAAATGATTTCAAGACTGATATGTGATGTCTGGATTTCAATTTTAAATAATTCTAATAAGAACATCAAAAATTTGTAACTCAGTTTTATATTGATTTTTGAATCAATCTATTTGAACAATTTTTTTTTTTTTATCAGTTACTCAAAACAATTTTGTGCAATACTTTAATTTGATTAAATTCATTTGTAAAGGCAATAAAAAATTTGCACAAATTAGTTGATTCAAAAGTCTTTTGTAAAATTACTTCAACATCATTTCTTATGAATATCAAAGTTTATAAGTCAGGACTTTTTGATAAACCTATGACCGAGATATTGCAGCAATTTTAGATAAGATTCAAAACAAAATATTGCACTGAATAATACTAAAAATGTTCTTGTGTGTACTTTTGCTTATGATGAATTATGTATGTTCAATTGTCTCCATTTCCTTCGATTTAATTTTTTTTTTCCCTAAAATTTAGATCTTCAGATAGAAAATTTTCCAGACTCCTGATCTAGAGTATACTTTCTACAAAGAAAATAGGATCTTTTACTTAAAAGCCAAGACTTATGAAGCAATTGCAGATAAGATTACATAATTTGGTCTTTTCATTGTTTATTAATTACCTATTGCTTGCTTCAATCATTGGACTGCGGTCATACTGGGGCACCACCTTCAAGGATTTTAGTCAAACAAATTGACTCAAAGACATTTTTCTTTTCAAGTCTGGTACTTATACTATCAGTCTCTATGTTATATCACTATGTTATAGGGATATAAACAAACCAACAATGGTTGTCAAGCAGTGGTGTGAGGACGATGACAAACACACACACACACATATGTAGGCAGAGATAGACAGACAGACAGATAGTGATTCTTTTAGTTTCTATTCTCCAAATGTAGTGACTTCAAACAGGTAGGGAGAAAATGAGCTATCAGAGGTTACTCATTTTGCCCCGGTTACTAATTTTGCGCCCCACCCCATCCAATTTGCTGCTCCATCGCCCCACCCTGGGCCGTACGCCGATAGAGAGTTATACAGCAGACCCAAAAGTGTTGTCTCTATAAAAGTGCACCCAGAGCGAATCGCCCGCTCGCCGCTCCCCACCCTCTAGTTACGCATGGGTGCACTGCAAACCCTAACTACACGATGATTTACATTAGTTACTATGGAAACAAACAGACATAACAAAATTGTAGATTTCAGTAATATTGAGAATAGATAGATCTGACTGGCAAAAATTACAGGAAAAAAAATCATTCGTAACTTTTTCGTTATTAATTTCTCTCTCAAAAAAAAGGTAGTTATTTTCGCAAGTAGCATGCAAAACTACGTCTACATAGAAAGTTTCAATTAAATCGTTACTGTGCATCAAACAGAAAAAGATCCCTTTCCTTGTTTATTCCATTTTACAACACTTTTCGTTCTTTTAATCCTTTAGTCTGAACAGTGATGATTCATCTAACTTCATTTTCCAATCATTTCTAATCCAGCTTATTCATCACCAGTGTTGTGAAGTAACTTCCGCAATGTGCTATGTATTGGATACCGATGTCACAGTATTTAGCACTGAACGGCCTTTGTGAGTGTAAAAACAAGCCACTTTCACTTTCTCCAACTTCGGCCCCTGTCAGATTCTTGGTGGCTGCGAACAAAATATTTTCGTTAACTTGCAGTAGGGCAACGGTTCCTTTTTGTTGCACAACTAACCTAAATCATGCAAGACAATTTCTCCACGAATCGGGGAAACACACAATAAAATGCATAATATATAATTTAATTATTTCATATGTAATACATATGTAATGCAAAATCTACACGCAGACTACGATGGGGTCCTCTGCCGCAGGGGATTTTTTCTAATGCAATTAACAACGTATGTGGATGTGTAACTTGTGTGCGCGATTCTGACGTGCATTTTTGCTATTGTTAAGACGAGCAGGGGTTGATAGAAACCAGATTTTTTAGGGGCTTTCTTTATTTGTTCATCACATTCATTTCAGTTGCTTCAGAAAGAGAGTATAGTTATAGAAAAACCTAGCCTGCTATTTCTAGGAAATTGAACAACCAGATTGAGGCTGCTGCTATTCAATTACTTTTTTTTTATGAGTTAATTTTGTTTGTCTTTACGGGGTCGATAAAATAAATACCAGTTGAGCACTGGGGTCGATGTAATCGACTAGCTCCCGACCCCAAATTTTCAGGCCTTGCGCCTATAGCAGAAAGGACTTTTTATGAGTAAATTACGAGAATAGTTCATTTATGTCACAATGAAAAACAACCTGATTGCAGCATAACACACACACACACACACATAAAAATATATAATTTCTTTCACGGTCATTAAACAAACCGTCACCAACTAAAGTTTGCAAAAGTGAAAATGGGACGTTATACTCCATGATCGTCTACCACAGACAGCTGATGACTCCTGAAAGTCTGATGTTTCATGTATTTCACTACAATACCAATTGCATGGCGTTATTTATGCGTCAACATCATCTCTCCACAGACCCAAATATATGGTTCTAGAAATGCTATTACGTTCTTATAGAAATTCAATGGTGTTTTTTTTATGATAGATAATGTTTATCATCAGTATGAAATTCGAAAGCATGATTTAAAACAAAAAAATTAAGGTTATGTTATTGGATCACAATGATGTTACGAAAGCATTCAGAAACGAAAGTATTAATACGTATGCAATAATAAAAGAAAAATCTGCAAGTCTTACAGAGCGATACTATTCAATCGGGGAGTAAAAAAACTTTCTTTACTTTTAACACGATGGTTCTTAAAGGTCTACTAGTCATTCAAACAAAACATGAAGGGTTTAATTTTAAACTTAAAACAAGCTCGAATAAAAGTTCTTTGTGATCGATGTTGGAATACTGATGTAATATGTAGATAAGGTTGAGTAAAATTACGGACACTACTGTATAATATGGGTCCTATTGATATTCTTTCATTACCGAATGTTTTTCGTTCGTTATATGACGATATAAAGACAGTGGTTTCTTGGTCGTACACCCTTTGGTATACCACAGTCTATGTTAAGAAAATCCTTTTTTTTTTGCTAAAAATAAAACCCAGCCCCAGCCAACCTTGTGTTGTACAGTAGTACCAAAATGTGTCATGTAAGAAAGAAAAGAAAATAATAATGCATATATTAAATAAATATTTATGTTGTGTTGTAATAAATTGTAAATTAAAGTGTAAGAAAATATAGATTCTTAATCACATGATTGATTACGGAAGTCAGAAGAGGCAAATATTAAAGATGATCACAAATAAATGATCCCCTTTTTTATTTCCATTAATATTGCATTCACATTTTCGGATGCTTTATAGAGATATGGAACTGGTCCTCAGAAATTTGGCTGATACCTCATTTTTATCGAACTCGGGAAGAATGACGGGCAAAGCTGACTACAGAGGGATTTGAACTCAGAATGTAAAGAGCCGTGATTAAACACCGCGATGTAGTGACTGCTACGCTGTTGTGACGATTTGTTACTCCAGGAAATAAAATAGAGGGGAAAAAACGAAACCTGAAAAGAGAATGTTGAATAAAATAAGGCTAACATGCCCACAAATAATATACCAACCTCGTTTTCTGACTCCTCATATGTGTAAATAAATTCGAGCTGTTTGTTTTGATCAACTGTTTCATTATATTCTTTGCCGAAAGTAGCATTATTATGAACAAAAGTTGTCGGGCTTTGGCCCGGTTTTTTAATTATTTCATAATCATACGGGTCTCTAATTTGTGAAACATCTTGTTTTATATGTTTTGTCAAGGAAAGTTGTTTACTTGGGGTGTTATTATGTTCCTCCTCAGTGTCTGTACGGGAAACAAATTCATTCGCTTGATAATCATTGCAATATATTTGCCTGGCATTCATTAAAATACAGAGGAAAATTATCTGGTATTGTGAGCTAAAAATGATTCGAATACGATTATACATTTCCAAGTATGTAAAGACGAGAACTACATCAAGACACACAGACGACAGTCAAAGAGATATATATGCGTGTGTATATAAGTGCTACTGATTAAAGTTGTTGACATCCAGAGTTATCTTTCCTGATAATTCATTTCAAAATCCTGAAAAGCTCTCATTTGTTAGAAAGAAATAGTAGGATGTGATCGCCGAGGTCGACTTTGCCTTTCACCCTTTCGGAGTCGATAAATTAAGTACCAGTTGCGTACTAGGATCGATCTAATCGACTGGCTTCCTTCCCCCCAAATTTCGGGCCCTGTGCCTAGAGTAGAAAAAGAATAGCAGGGCGTGGGCAGCTTCTATGACTTACTCAAAACTTTAACTGATACGACTAATGTTACGCATTTCTGTTATAGTCGTCAGAAGAAAAAAATGGGTAAATGTGACACTGAGGAAAAATTCAAAACAGTTGCAGTTCTAAGAAAGAATGATTAGGAAAAGTGAGTCACAGTTAGATCGATGCGGGGAGAGAGAGAGAGTCGAGAAGAAAGAAACGGAAAATTTAACGTTTAAGTCAGCACTGTTCGTCGAAGTAAGAATACAATCTTTTTGAGCTCCAGTGAATACACGTTTTTCATGTTTCTTTGAGTACTGTATTGAGACAAGCATGACCGAATTTATGTATCAGCCAATATGGGTCCTGATCCATGGCCCAAAGTCCCCTAAGCATTGGAGCTCCTTTAACTTAGAGAAGCCTAAAGCCTGGAGTTAAAATTTTTTTTTATATATTTGCAGTAATCAAAATTAATAATTTGTAATTTTTTTTATTTATCTAAATATTTTTAAATCCACTTGAGTTCTTTTAGAATTATTGAGCCCTTTTCTGATTTATTGGACTTTTAAATTTAAAAGCCATTAAATTTAATTTAGTCTCTCTGAATCTACCGAGGCCCTTTTAAGTTTTTGGACCTCTTCAAATTTTGGGGAGATCCTAGATTTAGTGGAGCCCTCTTTGTTATAATAAAAATGATATAATGAACTTATTATATACAGTGCTCAAATGCATTACAACTCATCAAAATCGGTAACCAGAAGTGCATGTACAGTACATATAATAATGCACGAAAAGGCAAGAAAGTTATCTGTATATTACAGTTCTTGTAGCTTCCTTTTGTTACAGACTGCCATTCTCAGTTTCAATGTGGAGAAACCTGGTGACATAGAAGAGTTCTGGTGCTAGAAGACAATCCTACCTTGCACATATGCATACAATGAAGAGCTTAACTCTTGTCTGTCAATAGTCCCTCAAACAATCATCCCATTGCAGAATTAACTAGTAACAATGTTAAAACTTTATTGGAACAGCTGAAACTGATGAGGACATCCTTTAAGATCTCTCTTTGCACAGTTTAACTGCTTTGGAGAGAATGACAAAGGCCAAAACCAGATCCTGATGTTGCTTATGACGTTGCCTAGCTCTGAAAATACCTGAGGTTGGGATTGAAGCTACATACATACATATTTATACACACACACACACACACACACTCACACGTACTCACAGAATTGTCTCTAAATTTTACAAGGGCCTTAGAGTCAACTTAGCTAAAACCAAAATCCTAATAAGTAGGAAGGTAGATAAAACACAAACCCCTTCAGGTAGATGGCCCTGCTCAGTATGTAGAAAAGGAGTAGGTAGTAACTCTATAAGATGTACCCGGTGCAAGCTATGGACACATAAGAGGTGCAGCAACATCAAAGGCAGGTTAACTAGGAAGTTAGTTTTTGTATGTGGCAGCTGTTCAGGTGCAATAAAGACTGTAAACAAACAGGAAACAACTTCTATCTCATTTCAGGGTGAAAAACTAGAGGTAGTCGATAGCTTCCG
>NC_069000.1:14232474-14235795 GCF_001194135.2 Octopus bimaculoides
CATAAAAGACACCATTTCGAGCGTGGCCGTTGCTAGTATCGCCTGACTGGCCTTCGTGCAGGTGACACGTAAAAGCACCTACTACACTCTCTGAGTGGTTGGCGTTAGGAAGGGCATCCAGCTGTAGAAACTCTGCCAAATTTAGATTGGAGCCTGGTGTTGCCATCCGGTTTCACCAGTCCTCAGTCAAGTCGTCCAACCCATGCTAGCATGGAAAGCGGACGTTAAACGATGATGATGATACTTATTTATACACACACACACACACTCACATGTACTCACAGAATTGTCTCTAAAAGTTTGCTTATAAGAAAAGGAATTAAACTTGTTTCCTAGATAACAGGGCAAAATTAAGCCAAGTAATTTTATCTCTTTGTATTGCTTTTTTTATCAAAGAAATATTGCTATTATACGTCAAGGTATAGCAATAATGTTATCATACTACTTTGGGTCAAAGTATTAAGCTGAGAAAGTACTAAACTGAATCATTATATCAGTTTTATTTTTGAATATGAATTCATTTCTGTTAATAACTGATTTTATATTTATATCTTCTAAAAATACTTTGGGCACACACTGTAATATACGTGCATCAACTGCTGAGAACAATTATTAAAATAAGTCTATTGTGTCTCATTAAAATGAAACCAACATATACAATTCTAAATTTGACAAAAATCTACACATAGGTGCAGGCATGGTTGGGTTGTAAGAAGCTTGCTTCCCAATCACATGGTTTTGGGTTCAGTCCCACTGCATGGAACCTTGGGCAAATGTCTTCTACTATAGCCCCAGGCTGACCAAAATCCTTGTGAGTGATTTCAGTAGATGAAAGAAGTTTGTCATATATGTGTGTGTTACTGCTTCCTTGCCTTGACTTCATATGATAATTGTAAATGAATGTCACTGACGTGCAAGCTGTGTCCTTCATTTCATCTTCCTTAAAAAAACCTGCCTGGTTATGGGGAATATTACCTTACTTGGAAACAGTTGAGGGTTGGTGACAGGAAAGGTATCTGGCTATGGCAAATCCACTTCTACAAATTCTGTCCAACCCATGCAAGCACAAGCATGAAAAAGTGGAAGTTAAAATGGAGTGTTTTGCTCAAGAACACAACTCATCATCCTGTCCAAGAATTGAACCCACAATCTCATGATTATAACATCCTAACCACTAGGTCATGCACCCTCACTTGGGAGAAATACTGAGCAAATAACCATATATCTGAAAAAAAATTTCAAGAGGTAAGAAAAGACAAAAAAATTTCCTCGATTCTATTCTGTGACTTTATTCAATTTCAGTGTTATACAATTTTAGAAACTATTTCATTGGTCTTATAAATGTGTTACTGAACTTTCTGTATGTTCCTTGGTTTCTGACTTGGCATGGATAATATCACAGAGTTCCGTGATTGTGAATTATTCTTCATTTGATTTTTCAATTTTTGCTGAATTAAATAGACTTGCGCTTTACACATTTTCACTTTAGGCTTTATGAATGTTGATCGATAATTTGTTGTCATTTCTTGATTGATCGGTGTTTTTTCTTGCCATAATTCATCTGAAGGTTTGTAGCTCACAGTTTCCTCATGTCTTTTTGGTGTGTATGTTGTTTTTGTTGTTGTCTCAGAATGGAACTTTGTCTAGGTAATGAAGAAAATAAATAATAGAAAACTAATACACATGGTTGAGAAGCAAGCTTGTTAATCACACAGCTACACCTGTGCCTATAAGCACACATACACCTGTTGATATTTATAAGTAGAACTCTTACCTGTGGAGGGACATAGTTATTTGATTCATATGGATCTCGATATTGGGTACGTGGTCTTATAGTCCATTTTTGAAAGAATTCTTTATTTGAAGTAGTACCATCAAAAACAGCATCAGTGTTTCCCCATGATTTTAAACAGGATTTTGGCACCACAAGTTTGGAACGCAAATTGGAAGGGAAACGGAGATCAATAGGACAGTAATCTCTCTAAGAATAAAACAGAAATATCTATTAATTATACAGAAATTAACATCAATTCGGTTCTGTTTTCTTGTTTCTTTACAAATATCAATATTTTATGCATTCTTTATATCATCATCATCATAATCATCCATGTGGGCATTAGTGTAAACTCTTTGTCCAAAGAATAAATATCATCAATAATTTCCTCATCTGCAAAGAGTCTAAGCCTTGCTTATTTACAAGATGAAGTGTTGGGTTCATCACAGACAAATTTCATCACAAAATTGTCTTTTTTTTTTTTTAATTAAAAACAAAAGTAAACAATTATGAGAGACACCATTAACAATGAGTCATAAACACACTTGACTACAAATCTGTGACATGATCAATTGTCTAATTTTAGTATCTTATCTTCCTTTTCTATGTGTTTGTTAATTACCACTTCAGCAGGAATCCGGCAGAAATACCATTTAAGTAATTTCCACTATTGCTATTTCCACATGACAGAGTTAACATACAGAGAACTTAATTGTTTGCAATTAAATTGTAACTTGACAAATAGAAGTGAATAGCTTAACACTTTTGTTGCCCTATTTATGTTGAAATATGCTTCCTGTGTTTCAATTAATTTTTATAATAATGAAGAATTTTAATAAAATAACTGTCACTATCAAGCTGGAGTTTGAAACATAAATTAACATTAGAAATTAAAATTAAAATTAGAAAAGTTAAGTTTGTATCATAGAACCAAGGCCAGTCTCAGAAGGGTTAGTACCAACTGGTTTGAATGAGTTCAGTTATGTTGGAAACTTTGATAAATTTAAAATTTTTCCATGCAACCCATACTGACAAGCAGAGAATTTATTTTTCTGCCAATTTAATAGTAGTTTGGCAAATCGAAGCAAATAAATTAAACAAGATCAGAATAAACATACCTTCTGAGAAGACAAACTTTCCACTTTTACAGTTGGTTTGACATATTTTTCTGTTTCTTTTTTGAAAGATTGTCGCACTGGGTGTTTTTGAATATCATGACCTTTATATATAGCTCTTTGTTCAGTTTCGAAGCACCGTCTATCGATATTAAAAAAAAAGCATTTCTAAGTGTAAAAACCACTATTGAAATCAAAATCAAAGGTCTCCTAAATTTCAAATGAACACACTGTATAGGTAGAGTTTATTTTAACACACATATCTCATGCAAACAGGTTTGTCAAAAACCGTCATATTTCAAGGCTATGTTGTCACAGTGCTAAGATGTGCTGTTAATGCAACAAACCTGAACACTGAGATAATACTGTTTCAAAAGTACTCTTTCCCACTTAACTCATAATACACATAAAAAGAGAGATAAAGAAGCTCTT
>NC_069000.1:14236038-14241741 GCF_001194135.2 Octopus bimaculoides
CAGTTTCCGTCTACCAAATCCACTCACAAGGCTTTGGTCGGCCCGAGGCTATAGTAGAAGACACTTGCCCAAGGTGCCACGCAGTGCGACTGAACCCTGAACCATGTGGTTGGTAAACGAGCTACTTACCACACAGCCAATGAGGAGGTGCTGAAAAGTTCCTGGCTTTGGGTAAAAGAAAATACAGGAGGATCAGTTAATTATGATTTTATTGAACATATTCCCCTCTCAGATTCACACACTTTATTTCGGTGGTCCCTCAGTTTTTCTAAGCCCTGTAAAAGAACTCAGAAGGTTGGGCCTCCAACCAGGCATTTCACAATACCATTAAAGCCAGGAACTTTTCAGTAACCCCTCATATATAGCAATCAACCTGTAACCACCCAGGTTGATAGCCCCCATCTTAGAATTGATAATCCTTTCTATTATAGGCACAAAGCCTGAAATTTTGTGGAGAAGGGGCTAGTCAGTTTTATTGACCCCAGTGCTCAACTGGGATACTTATTTTATAGAGTGCCAAAATTTGAAACCAATATAAAAAGAGTGAAGAGCAGTCATCTATTTTCATTTGAACACATTAAAAATAATACAATTAAAATTAGATCAAAAGGCAAGTTATAAATCAAGTGTGAATAAGCATTTTCAAGAAACAGCCCACATGAGACAAGGCTTATGATCTGGCAAATGACACTACTAAAAATATTTGAGGTAACTTTTCATTGGGCGTCTCATTCAGAAAGTTCTGTAGGCTACAGGTTGCTATTGACATACCAACCATTTCATACAGTGCACGGGAGGAAGGAGGGGCCTTTTTTTTTTTTACATGGCACCAGCATAAGGGAGATCACTAAGTAACTCACAATTCAAGGGCCTTCAGCCAAAGGAATGTAGTAATGAGGGACTGGGGATGGGCGGTATGCCAGATGATGATAAAGGGGTAGAAACAGATCTCTTGCAGTAGAGGAGATACATGGCTACCTCAGTCGGAAAAGAAGAGAGGATGGTGCAGATGTATCAGGGCATACCCTCAACTTACAAAGAAACAAACATTAGAGAAATGATCCAGAAGATCAAACTATATACATTAAATAAACTCATGTTAAAGATATATTTACTCTATCATTTTAGATAAAAACAATAACCTGTTATCATGTGATAATTTCAATGATGTCTGTGGCGGTTTTACCATTTTAGCTGGTGATGGTTGTCTTTCTTTAAAACCTGGATATGCATGCTGAAAATGAGTTTTTCCTTCAAATTTTATATGGTTATTCACTCCTAAATTACTTCCATTTTCACTTTTACTTTTATAATCGTCTTCCTTTTTTGATCTTAATTGTGCAGTGTACGGTTTAAATGTTGTTTGATGTGTTGTCTTCATGTCCATATATCCTTAATGAGAATATAACAAATGGGAATTGTAATGCAACAATGGATAATTTAATTAAGATCTCAGACTTTTAGTTTTCATTAATAACAAACATACAATAAAATCTGTGTATCGACACATGAGTTCACATCAAGAATCTTGCAAACCAAATATAACAGGAAATAATTACCTTGGGATCGTAAAACTGTTTCTGCCATTTTGATAGGATATGAACGAGGAGCTATTTTGCCACAGTATGTGTCCTGTGTAGTGCTTTCTGGCAATGGTTCTTTATTTGGAAAGATTATAGAATCTAGAAAATAAAAATAACTTTCTTAAATATATTTATGAAACAAAACTTGCAGTAAGACGGAAAATAATATTTATTTTTGTATACTTCCACTTTATTTATATTTGAAATGTTTTCTAATAACATTAACGTGCAAGTGGCTGAGCACTCCACAGACACGTGTACCCTTAACGTAGTTCTCGGGGATATTCAGCGTGACACGGTGTGACAAGGCTGACCCTTTGAATTACAGGCACAACAGAAACAGGAAGTAAGAGTGAGAGAAAGTTGTGGGGGAAGAGTACAGCAGGGTTCACCACCATCCCCTACCGGAGCCTCGTGGAGCTTTTAGGTGTTTTTCGCTCAATAAACACTCACAACGCCCGGTTTGGGAATCGAAACTGTGATCCTATGACCGCGAGTCCGCTGCCCTAACCACTGTGCCTCCACATTTAACAGAGTAATCTGAATACTAAAGGGTTAAACATGTCACCCACTTCTCTTCTCATGTACATCGTTTCTCTGTTGAGTTTCCTGTTAGTCATAAGCCCCTTTATTCTAATAGCTTCTTTTCTTCAACTGCTGCTCCCTAAAAATCCTTACCACCATCTTGTTTGCATTTGGTCCTTGACAGTCAATCCTTTAAGTTTTCTGTCTTTAGAATTTGTAGGCTCCTTCTTTACCTTCTTCGTAGTCCTTTATGCTACAGTGGCCTTAACACTTTTTGGGGACAAAATCATATAAAAAAAATAATAACTTCTTACCGGTAGAAGATGAAATTTCATGGAAGGGCAAAGTTATCTGAGGTGGCCATGCTTTATAATCTTCTTTTGTTGTTGTGGTACCAAACTTGATGCCATCAAATCTCATAATACTTGCTTTTTTAGGCAACGTTGCTGGAACAGCAGGTATTCTCTTCTTTGGAATAAAATCATTACGGTAAGAAGTAGTATACGTAAATGGCTCAGACGGTGGTTCATATATCCTCTCCTACAATGACAAAGTAAGAATATACCATTTACCATTTTTTTTTTAACCTTATACTCGTTTCAGTCATAGGATTGCAGCCATGCTGGGGCACCCACCACCTTCAAAGGCTTTGTTGATTGAATTGACCTCAGTATGTATGTACGTACGTACGTATGTATGTATGTACATATGTATGTACGTATGTATGTATGTATGTACGTATGTATGTACGTATGTATGTATGTACGTATGTATGTGTATGTATGTATGTATAGAGAGAGAGAGTTGTGTGTGTGTGTGTGTATGTTCCCTACCACCACTTGACTACTGATTTTGGCTTGTTTATATCTCCATCACTTAGTAGCCTAAGAAGTGGCATCACTTGGGGCCACAAAAAGAAACTGATAGACTAAGTACCAGACTTTAAAATAAGTACTGGAATAAATTCGTACAATTAAACCTTTCAAGGCAGTACCCCAACATGGAGGATACAGTCTCACAACAGAAACATATAAAAGATTAAAAGATAAAAAATAAATGTTTTTAAAGCGAAAAGTGAGCAGCATCAAATATTTACAACTTACTATGAATATTGGTTTCCTCCTTTCAACTTTATCATAAGATTTAAATTCTGATCTTTGGTGTGTTTCAAAAGACATAGCAGATGACAGAACATTGCTTGGTAATAGCAGGGGACGTTTGCTGGACCTTGGTCGAGGATCTTGAACAGCTTTGTAAGTTTCAGAATAATTTGTTTCAGGTAACTTTTCATTATTTCTTTGTAAAATAACAGGTGTGTTTTTCTGAAATTTCTGTTTCCTCTTATGATGTCTAATGAAAAACAAAAATAAATAAAAAAATCAATAACATATTTAAATGAACTTCATTTTTTTTTTTTTTGTAATATTCTTTTAGTTGTGGACATGGCTATAGGAACAAGTATGGCTGTATAGTTGAGTAGTTTGCTTCCTAACCAGGTGGTTTGGGGTTCACTATTATTGTGTTGTACCTTGAGCAAGTATCTTCTACTATAACTCCAGATCAACCAAAGCCTTGTGAGTGGATTTTCTAGACAGAAACTGAAAGTTTATCGTATGTGTATATGTAAGGGGTGGGGTAGGAGGGGGTCTCCTTGTCTTCACATTGTGTGATAGTTGTAAATAAGTGTCACTGTCATCTAAGCATTGTCTCTCATTCTGAATATTCTACAAAAACATTGTCATTAAGCTAGTGTTAGGAACATAAATTGGGACTAAGGTTTGGTGAAAGATTTTAATTCAAAACTTATGAAAACAAGACATTTGTACTCAGAGCAAGAGCCGGTTTCAGCTGAGTTGGTAACAAAAGTGTTAATTTATACTGATACAAATACAACATTGACTTTCCACACACTAATGGTCTGGAACTTCTCATAATCTGCACTAATTTATGCTAATGTACAGATTCCTGCATTTCATTTAATTATTTAAATAAATTTAATATTCCCTTTTATTCTTTTATTGGCTTCCATCATTAGACTGCAGCCATGCTGAAGTACCACTCTGAGGAATTTTAAACATGCAAATCAACTCAAGTACTTACTTTTAAACCAGCTACTCAGTCTATCAGTTTTTTTTTTTTTTGCAAATTCGTTAAGTTATGAGGATGTAAACACACTAAAACTGACTGTCAATCAGTGGTGAGCGACAAACACAGACTCAAACACACACACATGCGCAAACACACACATATATGCACGCACACATACACATGCATACATACATACATATATATATAATCCATACTAGATTAAGAGAAAAAAATGGAGAGTTAGTAGTCAATATTTATTTATTACTAAATTGATAATCAATTCTTCCTACAGCTGTCACCATTTATACTCATTGGATAAATTACAAATTTATTTATGCATTAAATTTGCATTTATGAATTATGAGCAAAATATCATCAGGGAAAAGTTAGACATTCAAAAATTACATGGTGACCTAAGTGTTCAGATAGGTCAACATGTATAACTGGCAGGTAAGAGAGAAAATGAACTCAGAATTGAAGGATAAAAAGAAAAGTTGAAGATGAAGGAATTTGAGGGAGTTGAAAAACGAAATGGAGGCTAATAAAGAGAAAAAGAGCAAGAAGAGAAAAGGAGATGAATCGGATGAAAAAAAGAGAACCAAATAAAGAAAGTCATTGATTTCAAATACATATACATACAAACATACACACATACATATATACATACATACATACATACATACTTACATACATACATGTTGTATGATACTAATAAGATATCTTTTCGAACGCAGAGTTGCAGTTAGAATAGCAGAAATACAAGGCGGAAAAATTTGTCAACGATACATATTTCAACACTTCTAATAAAAACAACAAACAAATATTTGTTTGTTCACATTTATATACACATAGTTACACACACACACACACACATATCACACAAACATACAAATATCACACACATCACACACACATATATACACATAGCATCTTGTATTTCGAATAGTATAAACCATATGCTCTGAGCACAGAGATTGCTTGTATCCAATAAGTATAGATGGAAACAGCTGTAGGAAGAATTGATTATCAATTTAGTAATAAATAAATATTGACTACTAACTCTCCATTTTCTTCTCTTAATTTAATACTGGTTATATACATAGCATATACTTATTGCTTTAGGGAAATTTTATTTCCCAAAGACATAAAGTATAGAACTAGTGTTTTCTTGGATGTACTCATCCCTTTAAGAGGTCAATATATCATCTAATTAACTGATATATATATATATATATATATATATATTATTAATAAATCTCAGGGTAGCAAAAAAAAATTTAGAAATTCTTTTTGCTACCAGTGGTCTAGCGAGAAGAAAAAAAATAGTCCATTGACTATATATTATTCATATAAATACATACAGTGTATATTTAAACAACATAAGAGAGATGTCCATAATAGGACATCTAACCCGCTAGAAGGAGCAGTCAAAACTCCAAACCACAATTAGGGATAATTTCGAAAGGGAATGAAAAATAAAAACATTCGCCATCTATTTCCTGAACCA
>NC_069000.1:14241875-14243818 GCF_001194135.2 Octopus bimaculoides
AGGTTTCAAGCTATTTTCAACAAAATAAAATAATTTGCTAGGCCAGCTATCATCATATATATAAAGAGAGAGAGAGAGAGAGAGATTTTCACGTTTTATTATTTGCAATTTCTACAATTTTACAATATTGAAATAAACTAGTACTTTCATGTGTTACATAATCGTCAGGTTTATGTAGTAACAGTTGTGCTCCATAAAAATTGCAAATAATAAAACATGAAAATCAGAATTAGTTGGAATTTCATTGATTGATATATATATATACTAGTAGAGATACCTGGTGTTGCTCGGGATTAAAATGGTGTAGTTTTTTTATTGTCTTACTTGTTTCAGTCATGTGACTGGGGCCATGCTGGAGCACCGGCTTTAGTCGAACAAATCGACCCCAGGATTTATTCTTTGTAAGCTTAGTACTTATTCTATCAGTGCGTGTGTGTGTGAAAGTGCGTGTGTGAAAGTGTATGTGGTCTAGTAGTTAGAATGTTTATCACACGATCATAATGCTGTGGATTTTATTTTGTTGTGTCGAACAAGACACTTCATTTAACGTTGGTTGCTTCAGCCTTACTCAGCTGAAAATAAGTACCAGTCGAGTGTTAGTACAGCTCTATTCCTCCATGTATCACACTCTGATATACCACTGGGTCACATAGGAAGAATACCAAAAGTGTGCTTATGTCTGCTCGCGACTAAGCCGGCACCCAAAACAATTCGCGAAAGCATTGTACTTCTTACTAAGCCTTATTCGCTCGCAGGTGATGGCTTATAATTGCGTGCGCGTGCGTGAGTCTGTGCGTGCGAGTCTAGCGTGCGTATGTGTATACATGTATGTATGTATGCATTGGTAGCAGACGATATACCAGAGCAAAAAAATTAGCTGGGGAAAAGATATGAGACATAACTGAATTAAAGGGAAAATGCTTATAAAATACGCTATGCATCCTTTTACCAGCTGATATTGGAAATTAATGTCTAATCTGAGATAACACGGACATAACTAATCTTAGATAATTTGTCTTCGTGTTCAAACGAATCTGTCACCTCAACCGCTAGATGTTATCATTAAGCGTAATTTTCTTAACTCCTTTCTGTCTGTTCAAAGTATTTTCATAAGTTTATTCTAAACATATCTATGCTTTTAGTTAGCCATTGTTTCATACGTCCCAAGTAACTCTGGTGGTTAAAAAAAATTGGGAATCTGTATCAAGGAAACGCCAAAGTACAATGTTCTGTATGTGATACACAGGGCGGGCTGAGAGTTAACTGCATTTCTTGGCCCTTAAAATAGCTATTCCTTTAGCTCAGGTTGCCTTTAGATGTGGTAACTGTTGGCCTAGTTAATATAATCAGGCAATATTTAAAACTTGACGCAACTAACTTTTAGCTGTAGTAAATTTACGAAGTATTCCTCAAAAGATTAACAGTTATGAGAGTTACGTATTTACAGCCAGTAATTATTGTTATAATTAAAATGAAAGGACTCACCCACAGTCACAGAGTTGTGTAATATTTGCATCATCAGGTATTTCCTCGGTCCATATATCAAAGGAACTAGCACTCGTTCCTAGAGTCATTGTTACTGGCAACACCACTAATAAAAGTAGTTCTTTCCCACATAAGTATCTAGGCTTAAAATAACGATGGTATGTCAGTAACTTTGATTAAATGTTATCTAAGTCATATCGTACTTTTAGAATGTTGTTTATAAAGCTAACTCATAATGGTAAGCTGTTGAAAATCAATATCTTGATCTTCGTTTCCCTTCAAACCAGTCTTATGTGACGAGTCAGTACACTTAGCAACAGCCTTAACAACTAATCCTCATATTTCACAAGCATGTTTTCTTTATTTTCGTTATTCATTTTTTTTTTAATGTCTTAATTTGGCCACCCTTAGCACACACGTATATTCAGAGAGAGAGAGAGAGAGAGAGTCTGTCTGTG
>NC_069000.1:14243828-14262140 GCF_001194135.2 Octopus bimaculoides
GGGGGGGGGGGTGACGTTGATGTCTCATTCACAATATTGGTCTTTCGTGTAAAGGTTTATTATTTTTATTTCTGTTGTACGATACAAAGATGTATTTTTATTCTACAGAGTCGAGTTAATTAATTTCCTTTCTTACAAAAATTCTTAGAATAGTAGTTCTAACTATCGTGGATCAGCGCCCTTTCGTCAGATGAAGGTGTTCTTCAAAGGTCCCTTTTGCATGCTTTTCAAAAATAAAAAAAAAAAGATTGCATTAACCAAGCAGAGGCTGTGGTTTAATATCCGTATTTTCCTACATTATCCCAACCAACAGGTGCCACCATTTAAATGTATGTATATGTGTCTGATGAGTGGACAAACGGAAGAAAGTGGCACTCAACACACTTGTAGGAGTTATAGCCCAAATATTCAACCTGCTTTATGTTCAAATTGACCAGATCCAGCATCTCACACCTACCCTACAATGCCATTCAAAAATATACAATCACATCATTGAAATCTCAAAGCTACAAGGTAATGCATGATTAATTCAAAATAATGTGAATAAATAAGCATTGCATTTGACACAATAATCTGAATGCTAAAGGATTAAAAGAAGACTTTGTACAGATTTAAGTGTTGTTTTATCTCACTTTTTCTCCATTGAAAAGCAAAGGTGCTGGTTTGTTGTGATATGATCAATGTCTAAGAATATTCAAAGATCAATTAACATTCTACAACTGATGAACAACTTCACAGTGACATATGTAATCTGATGAATTTCCACCTTATTACCAACTACATAATAAGGTGGAAACTGTAATCCTATTACATTTTTGTATTTGGTTTGCAAGATTCTTTATGTGAATTCATGTGTTGAAACAAATTTTGCTGTGTCTAGGGAGAGTCATAACACAAATATTAATTACAGAAGTAAGCAATGGCTGTGTGGTAAGAAACTTGTTTCCAACCACATGGTTCCAGGTTCAATCCCACTGCATGGCACCTTGGGTGAGTATCTTCTACTATAGCTTCAGGCCAACCAAAGCCTTGTGAGTGGATTTGGTAGATAGAAACTGGAAGAAGTCTGTTATATGTATATATGTATATATATATATATATATATATATATATATATATATATATATATATATATATATATCATCATCATCATCATCATCATCATCATCATTTAGTGTCTGCTTTCTATGCCGGCATAGGTTATATGTACATGTATATATGGGTTACATATACATGTATGTATATCTATGTGTGTGTACCTTTGTGTCTGTGTTTGTCCCACCCAATTGGTGTTGGTGTGTTTACATCCCTGTAACTTAGCAGTTCAGCAAAAGAGACCAATAGAATAAGTACTAGGCTTATAAAAATAAGTAAGCCTTGAGGTTGATTTGTTCAACTAAAACCCTTCAAGGTGGTGCCCCAGCATGGCCACAGTCAAATGACTAAAGCGAAAGATAAAAGATAACACATGCACAGGTTCAGTTCCATTCCTTTATTATTAGTCAATTGATTAAGTATCTATCCAAGTAATTAATCAATCATTTGCTTAATTTGTTGGTTAAAAGATCAGTCGTTTATTTTGCTTTTTATTATGAAAGTTCTCTTGTTGCCATTTGCAACCTTTTCAGGGACTTCTCCCTTTTCCAAAATTAAAGCATAGGATTACAGCACTGAGTTGATGTCTTTTTAGATGAGCTGCAGTTATTTTTACATCTTCACAGGGGTCAAGCTATATTTTTATAAACCAAGCAGATGGATTACCTTGACAACAGCTACACAAATTTGACAGCCAGTGTCAGCCATCATTGGAATAACAACTGTTTCAGGTTTATGCCAACCAAGTCCAAAGTATCCAAAGTCTTCATGATTTGTTGAATACATTGAGGTTTATGTTATATTTGTGGAGGCGCAATGGCCCAATGGTTAGGGCAGCGGACTCGCGGTCATAGGATCGCAGTTTCGATTCCCAAACCAGGCGTTGTGAGTGTTTATCGAGCGAAAACACCTAAAGCTCCACGAGGCTCCGGCAGGGGATGGTGGCAAACCCTGCTGTACTTTTCCACCACAACTTTCTCTCACTCTTACTTCCTGTTTCTGTCGTACCTGTTATTTAAACGGTCAGCCTTGTCACACCGTGTCACGCTGAATATCCCCGAGAACTACATTAAGGGTACACGTGTCTGTGGAGTGCTCAGCCACTTGCACGTTAATTTCACGAGCAGGCTGTTCCGTTGAACGGATCAACTGGAACCCTCGACGTTGTAAGCAACGGAGTGCCAACACACACAACACATTACCACAATAAAAGCAAACATCTGATTTATGAAAGGATACTTGTTCATGATCCTCTTAGCACTCTTTCTTTATTTGTGTGTACTAGTCAACACAATTCCTAATAAACCTGAAGGGTGAATGACTGACCTTTCACCAGTTTCCTTAGCCTAAATATATTGGAGTACTTACTCTATTACTCTATTATTTGTTTTAGTTATTTGACTGCGGCCATGCTGGAGCACTGCCTTTAGTCGAACAAATCGACCCCAGGACTTATTCTTTGTAAGCCTAGTACTTATTCTATCGGTCTCTTTTTGCCAAACTGCTAAGTTACGGGGACATAAACACACCAGCATTGGTTGTCAAGTGATGGTGGTGGGAACAAACACAGAAACACAAACATACACACACACACACTTGCTCCTGTGCAGATGGCACGTAAAATACACCATTTCGAGCGTGGCCGTTGCCAGTACCGCCTGACTGGCCTTCGTGCCGGTGGCACGTAAAAGCACCCATTACACTTATTTCCTATTCATTTATTTATTCCAATCTTCCTTATATATATACATTTAATAATTTTTTCAGTGACGTTTTCCCTCCCCACATCTCTATTCAGCATAACTACAGACTGGTGCCCCACCACCTTCAACTTTGTTTTCTTATAACTCTTAAAAATGCATATTTTTAAATGACATTTTTCAGAAATACATTTTTTAAGAATGTATACCTATAAATCTGTGTAGACATATAAATTTGGTAACAAATCAAATGTATTGAAGTTATGGAAATTGATGAGGTCAAAGCTGGAAAGATGGGTTGGAGCGAAGCCTAACCTGAACCTCCAAAATTTTTTTTTCCCTGAATATTATCGACATAACTGTAAAAACTATGCCTTGAAGATGTTTGCTGCAAAATTCCATTGGGAAAAGGCACTTTTCAGAAAGTTATAATTAAACAAAGTTGGGGTGGAGAGTACCCACTGCAGTTATGCTTTCTTTCCATTTCTATATTTTTTTCAAATAGACAAATACAGGTATATTAAATACCATACAACATAAATTCTTGATTTATTAAAATTACTCCATCTCTAAAGGATGTATCGTAATTACCAAATGGCAAATAAGACCGGGTCCCCTTGAAGAAGGGAGATAATCTTTAAGTTCAAGAATTTCTCCAAAGCTGACATGCCATAAAGTAAATAGACAGGCTTATTGTCTAAAGATCTACTACAATAATACTCTTGTGTTTTTCTCTGTCACAACATATAAATGAGAAAGGAAGGGGTGGTGGCAAACTGGTAGTGGGATGATAGAAATACTATGGTGAAAAAAAATCAAACAGCGTTTCAACTCTGTGTGAGTATATGTGTGTGTATGTAAAAGGGAGGTATGTGTGTGTGTGTGTGTGTAAAAAGTGGGATGGTGAACATACAACGTTCCTGTCAAACAATCCAGCCCATGCCAGCGCGGAAAACGAACGTTAAACGATGATGATGATTATGATTTCACCGAGATATCGAGGGAAATGAGATGTGAATGTGGTGCCTATTTACTGTTAGAGTATAAAAATGGACTGCTCAACACTAAAGCATTCAAGGATGTCTAAGAAACAGAGATTTCTTCCTTCATAATAACATTTGATACTTTTTTGCATATTATCTGGAGATTTTGTTGTGATTAAGATTCTGTATCAATAGACTAGAACGACCCTTGGCCTCCACAAAAAAAAAAAAAATAATAATAACATCCCCATTTAAACTATGTACAAAATCAGCTATATTCATAAATTTACTCTATGCAAAGGAAAGATGATAATGAAGCATTTTTCACACTTTGGTCCCCTGCTCCTAGGTCTAACGATCTACTACAATAATACTCTTGTGTTTTTCTCTGTCACAACATATAAATGAGAAAGGAAGGGGTGGTGGCAAACTGGTAGTGGGATGATAGAAATACTATGGTGAAAAAAAATCAAACAGCGTTTCAACTCTGTGTGAGTATATGTGTGTGTATGTAAAAGGGAGGTATGTGTGTGTGTGTGTGTGTGTAAAAAGTGGGATGGTGAACATATTTAGGGACAGAAAATCAAGGAAAACTAAATTTTTGTGAAAAATCAGGGTAGCGTGTATAAAAAAAAAATCCTGACGTTGATTGGTGAAGCATATCTGGAAAGCTCGAAAAAGTGCTTCAGGCACTTGTCTATTCAACAGAAACATTTCTGTCCCTAAATTCTGTAGACCCGTGTAGTTGCAGACACGTGCTTCTGGCATCAGCATGACAATTGCCCGACCTCATCTCCAGTAACCAAGGAACTTAGACTGCCACAAAAAAAAAAGTAGAGCACATTTATGGCTTAATTTGTGTAATTTAAATCAAAAAAATTAGCTAAGAGAAATAACTCAGAATGGCCAATAGCACGTATTTGAAAGACAGACAAACCTGTATTTGTCTATAATGTTTAAATATATGCTACAGGCTACTCTGAGTTATTTCCCTTGGCACATTTTTTAAAAAAATTATGCAAGTTTCTTATAAATGCTTTTTTATTTCTTTTTTATATGTAGATGACTACAGGTGGCATTGACTTCATGAACTACAAATATATAAGTTATGTGGTTGAATATCACCGAGAGTTGAAAAGGAAATAGAAGTGGAATTGCTTCAGTAGAAAGCGAAAGTAGCCTAACATCCAACTTTCTTAGCCATCCTTTAAAGCCTCTCCTCTAACCCTCAGATATTCATTATATAACTTTATATAAATTTTGTTCAGATAATATAAAGTTTAAAAAATATATATCGTTACTCAAAAATAAATTCTGAATATTTATTTATTCCCAGTGTTTAAAAACTAAATATGCTTTCATCGTAGTTAATATTTATATTTGACTTAAGCGGCTCTAATGTTTATTATAACAACATTATGGCGACGATCGTAGACATCAAATTAAAGCGAGCAAGCAAAGTATATCGTGAAGGTGTAGGTAGTGGTATTCTCGTTTTATTATTTGTCCTGGATGTTGATTTGATTAATATGCGCTGATATTTGTGGTGAACTAAAAGCTTCATTTATCATTTATATATTTTGATAGAATTATATTTGGGGGCGTGTAGGATACCTTTTTACTTACACGATGCTAACAGTATTTTTAGCATATTAAAAAGGATACGAGCTTGTCCCTTCCAAATGCAGTGTTTATTTTAAAAAATATTATTTCAGGATTTTGTGAAAATATTGCTTTCCAAATGGAAATGTTAATTAAGCTCTATTCATTCCGTCATAACTACGAAAAGGGACTCTTAGCTAATTGTTTGTATTTCACGCGACTATATGAGTAAATTATTTACTAATAATACATTTTAGTCAATTTGCTATGAAAATTATTGTCAAGAATTCGTTGATAAATCTTTAAAAAGTGTAAGAATGGGGAGACTAACATCCTTTAATTCGCCGATTCTCTTGTACCAGTCTTCACGTGATCATGTTTATATTCATAATATTGTTGTTCTTTATATTCGATGACACTAAACTCGGCTTCTATACAATGCGAATAGTTTTACCTTTCTTGCATATGATTTATCTACAGCTCATTTTTTCTCCCTCCTTTAATCTCCTTTTTCTCCCTCCTTTAATCTCCTTTATCTGTTCTGTTAAATTAGATTACAACTTGTTAACAAAATTCTGATTCTTATCTCCGACTTTCTTCCAGGATGTACTTTCTGGTGTAGTTATTATTCAAAGCAAATCAGAAGTTCATCACCAAGGTATAGTGCTTAGCATCGATGGAACTGTTAATTTGCAGCTTAGCCCCAAAAGTGTTGGGCTCTTTGAAGCATTCTACAACTCGGTTAAAGTATATATACATTTTTTTTTTTCTTTTTGATGCCTTATAAATGTTTCCATTGTAAAATTATTTAAAATAAATATTTAGGGCATCACTGTGTGGTTAAGAAACTCGCTTTGCAACCATGTGTTTTCAGGTTCAAACCCACTCCACAGCACTTCAGATAAGAGTTTTCTACTATAGCCTCAAGCTGCCCAATGATTGCTAGTGAAGTTATTTGATGGAAACTATGGAAGCTTGTCATATATATTTATATTATTATTATAATTGAAGGATGATTTCAAATGCTGAACCTTACGAAGGAGATGATAGATGACTGAGATATGAGGCACATTGCTGTACTTGAGAAGACCTGTCCACTACAACAGAGTCTGTTGTGTATAATTATTTATAGATCACATGTATTCTTTTTTATCTTTTATCTGTTTCAGTCATTAGACTGGCCATGCTGGGGCTCCACCTTCAACTTTTATCCAAATCAGTCCTAGTGTTTATTTATTAAGCCTGGTATTTATTCTACTGGTCTATTTTGCTGAACTGCTAAGTTACGGGGATGTGAACACACTAACCCCGGTTGTCATATATATGACAGGCTTATTTTTCTTTCTGTCTACCAAATCCACTCACAAGCCTTTGGTCACTCTGAGGCTATAGTAGAAGACACTTGCCCAAGATACTGTACAGTGGGACTGAACCCAGAACTACATGGTCGAGAAGCAAACTTCTTACCACACAGCCATACTTGCACCTGTATTATAATTCATCTTAAACAATGTTGTTTAATTTTCCTGACATCTCTAAACTAGCTCTTTCTTTTTTCTATATTTTATAGCCAATATGTCTTCTGCAATACTTGATAGACGTAGCTAAACCAGGTAAGATTCCACCAGGAAAAACAAAGCTACCATTTGAAGTTCCTTTAAAGCCTAAAATGCACAGAACATTGTATGAAACTTACCATGGTGTATACGTAAGCATCCAGGTAAGTTACACCACTATTGAAATGCACTGTGAAAGTCCATGTATAATATGTTACCCTGTATAACAAGTATCCCTAATACGATACATAACAAGGTATTATAGGTTGCCCCACTGATGCAAGAGTAGGCAATCTATTATAAGTTCTTAGTACTTCATTTTAAATAAAATACATTGATGTATAATAAAATGAAAGAAAATAATTTTTTTTAAATAATAAGTCCCCAAGCTTGATAACTTAAAATGTCTTCAGTCTATGACAGGAAGTTGTTGAGTAACTCATAATAGAGTTAGGAAAGCAATTAAGACAGCTGAAGGAGTTGTGATATTAGCACTTATGACTGTCAGCAGCCAGAACATCTAGGAATCTGTTGCTAACATCCAACAGGTGATGATAATGAGTTACTGGTGATAGAATGCAGGTTTCCAAGTGAGAAATAATTGTAATTATACTAATGAAAAGATATTTGATTGAACTAATTTCTTTTGCATCATAATATATAAAAAAGTAAATAATAATGAGTTCTTTTGCTTCATTATAATTATTTTTATTTTATTTATAGTATATTATCAAAGCAGAGCTGAAACGGTCATTATTGAATAAAGATATTCAAAAGATCTGTGAATTTATTATTGAATATAAAGTAAGTCAGTTTTTTGCAAAGTATAAGAACAATTTTGAAATTCATTTCATAATCATGTCTTATAAATGGGCATTTTCTTTTAGGAAACAGTTTAAAACTGTAGTAACGCTGTGCGAATGCGTAGTCTCACGCATGCGTGGAATTCAACAAGCAAGCTTTCCCGCTTCATTCTGTCTCTTTCTTGCTGGCCAGCGATTGAGCATGGACGTGTTTAGCTGTCTCTCTCCATCTTTCAGACTTACACTCGACAGCTCGCTTACATCCACATACCAACGTCCCAACAACAATGCTCACACACACAGAAGCTGTAACAACAAACAAGAGCTAAAGATGTATATATTTACCACCTGAATAAATGTTGTTAGTGTTGATAGTCTGGAGTTCAGCGTATCGTTAATTTCTAATATTATATAGGAAAGTCAGGTATACATCTAATGATGTATAACCCACTTTCCTATAAAACTATTATTTAAATCGATTATTACCATATATTCCAGCATAGTATATAGTATAACTGTACCATGTAAGCACTCAAACATCATCCCTATCTTTCCAAATACTGTTGCATTTCACTTGGAACTTTTGATTCTTCAGGGTTGTCTTGGTGTAAATTGTTGGCTGTAAATCTTGGTCTGAAAAATATGGCATGAATGCCAGAAAATATAGTATCCTTATCAGCAAACTTAATTTTACAGCTAACAGTTTATTTTGCTAATTATGTAACGATTACTCATTATAGAAAGGATTAACCTTGGTTTTTATTTTTGAATTTATTGCCTTAGGAATTTAATTATACGTCCTAAGGACAGTCCACTTTCAACAATATATAATGAAAGCTGCATGACCTAAATTGATTTGATCTTATCTAAATCTCAATTTCCTTCGATACGCAGGCACAGGCTTAGCTGTGGTATTAAGAAATAAGTCTGTTATGCAACTATGTTCCAGGTTCGGTCCCACTGCATGGCATCTTGAATTACTGCTTTCTATTTTAGCCTGCTATGTGATTTTCCTCACCAACTGCAAACCTAATTTGTCTTGTAATCATTTTAACTTCATCAATTTCATTATATTGTTGAGAAATTTTAATTCTCTTATAATTTCTATGTCTCGGGCACATCATTTTATAGTATTTTATGCCAGTAATCAATAATGACAAATAAATAATATGGATTTCTTAAAAAGTGTGAAAGAGGTTTACTTCACAGATATGTAATGCACAAATTTTTTATATATTTCAGAATGACGAAGAACGTGCTGTGCCAAAACCTCAACCTGTTACAATTAGCCCAGACACTCTAACTAACATGAAAGGAAATGTATGTAAATTGCTAAATCTCTTGTTTTGTTTTTTCTCCTTGTTCGTTTCTGTTAATATTTCAGTATTAAGTCTGTAATGTTTTATTTCTGTACAGGATAAGAATATACCTGATTTCAAAGTGACTGGTATGATCGATTCCTTAAATTTAAGCATTACCAAACCTTTGACAGGAGAGGTAAGTGGATGTACTATTTTAACATTTGCAATATCAAATCAATGAAGCATTTTGAGAAAGAAGGGAGAATTCATGAATTGGCTAACTTTTATGTAATCAAACATATTTAAATGTGTTTGTCAGCAAATCTTTTGCATTCCCCAAGTGCCAAAATAATAGGCTTTGGCATGGCTCTGTAGTTAAGAAGTTCACTACCCAATCACAATGTATTATTTTTGTTTTTTAATGTTTCCGTAGAGGTCCCTTTTATATTTCTGATTTCTTTAGGTAAACAATTAACAATTGAGGTCCTCTAAATATTTCTTTAAGACCAGCTGAGTCCTTGCTCAATTGTATACATAAAGGTAGTTGAAACTATGTTATATTTGACAAACTGTTGTACAAGATGAATGGATATATTCGGACTTATAATTTTAAACTCTTTTCAGTTGGTTGTGGACTATTGTGAAACAGCTATCAAATCAATTGAAATTCAGCTTGTCCGTGTTGAAACATGTGGCTGTGCTGAAGGTTATGCTAATGAAGGTTGGTTGTGATTTTTGTAACATAACATTTTCATTTGCTACTTAAAAGTTTATTAGCTTATAATGAATTTTTCATTTTTAATCTTCTTTATAGTCATAAAATGATTTTAATCTTTTTGATACCAACCTGCCTGAGACTTATCCTGGTTTCTATAACACAAGCCTCCTGTTTTAAAATGATTTAAATTATAATCTTCCATCAAAATTTTATGTTAATTTATTCCAAACATCAGCTTAGATAATGACAAATTTGTTTTATTAAATTCTTTATTTATTTTTATTTTTTTTGCAATTTTTTTTTTCCGGTTATAAAAACAAGACATACAAAAAACATACAAATACTGTATTTGATTGCACATGAGACATGCTTTGTTTTTCAAGAAAGTATCTCAAAAAATCACCCCACATCCTATGATGTTGGATCTATATTACATACTTTTATGCACAGAATAATTTTTTCTTGAATATGCACTTCTGAAATTGGGTGCGTCTTTTATGTCATCAAATATGACACTATACACAGTGAGAAAAAATTCCTTTAAATTTGTTCAGTTCTTTTATTTCAAATATTTCTTTTGATTATGTTACAGAATTTTCAATGGGATATACATCACTTATCCTTTTTTCTTTTTCTTCTTTTTCTCTCTTTTTCTAATAGCAACTGAAATACAGAATATTCAACTGGCAGAAGGTGATGTTTGCCGGAACCTGTCAATCCCTATTTATATGATCTTCCCACGACTCTTTACCTGTCCCACATTATCAACTAATAATTTCAAAATAGGTGAGACGTTCTCTCCTTTTGTTATTTCAAGAGTTATAATGAGATTAATAATGATATGATTAATTGGAGTTAAATGTAATAGCAAAGGGTGATTACTTAATAAAAACAAACAATGCAGTACTCCCAGTAGAGGTATCCAGACATATGAACCGGTCCAAAGAAAAAAAACAGTTTGTCTTATTAGAAACCTAACTGTGATAAACACTTTAACCCTTTAGCATTTAAATTGGCCATATCTCGCCCAAATATTATACTTACTTGTTTTATGTTCAAGTTAGCTAGATCTGACATATAACACTTACCCTACAATACCATTCTAAAACCACACTATCATATCACTGAAATCTCAAAGCTATGTGATAATGCATGATCAATTCAAAAAAAATATGAATGAATAAGTATTACATTTGAGAGAATAATTTGAATACTAAAGAGTTAAAATATCAGCAGGAGAGGCTGTGTGGTAAGTAGCTTGCTTACCAACCACGTGGTTCTGGGTTCAGTCCCACCGCGTGGCACCTTGTGAGTGGATTTGGTAGACGGAAAGTGAAAGAAGCCTATCGCATATATGTATATGTATATATATGTGCGTGTGTGTTTGTGTGTCTGTGTTTGTCCCTCCAACATCGCTTGACAACCGATGCTGGTGTGTTTATGTCCTCGTCCCCGTAACTTAGCGGTTCGGCAAAAGAGACCGATAGAATAAGTACTAGGCTTACAAAGAATAAGTCCTGGGGTCGATTTGTTCGACTAAAGGCGGTGCTCCAGCACGGCCGCAGTCAAATGACTTGAAACAAGTAAAATAGTAAGAAGAGTTATGTGCCTTACTTAGCGACTTATTGCATTGGTTATTGTAGTATGGTTTGAGTTCATAGCAATGTGATGTCTAGTCCAGTTCCTTGAACCTCACAACCATTGCACTGTCTTACAACACCATGTCTCTTTATATGTTGGAATTTGTGCCAAAAAAATTGAACACATCTTCACATATCTGATGTTATTCGCAATGAATCTGCAGATGAAGCCCATCTTGTCAAACATCTAGAACACAAATACGCTGCTTCATCATCATCATTTAACGTCCGTTTTCCGTACTGGCATGGGTTGGACGATTTAACAGGAGCTGGTAAATCTGGGAGCTGCATTAGGCTCCATTGTCTGCTCTGGCATGGTTTTTATGGCTGGATGACCTTCCTAATAACACCAACCACTTTACAGAGTGTACTGAATGCTTTCTACTTGGCACCAGCGCCAGTGCTTCTTATATGGCTAAAATTTCATACACATACACATAAGCATTTGATCTTACTATAAAATGGCTTTATTATTATTTTTAGTAACCTTTTTAATTCTCCCTGCAATAAATATGTTAACTCTTAACTTAACCCTGTTTTTAATGCAAATGGCTTCTCTGACTTCTTATTTTCAAAACAATTTCCCTTCTGGTGTCAACCAATCTTGTAAAGTTATTTAGTGATTGAGTCAGTACTACATCAGCATGTATAGTGAGGACAGTGCTTTGCTAATGAGGTTATAATTAGGCTGAAACATATAATTTGTCTTTCATGCTTCTAGAGAATTAAAATATATTAGTCCTTGATCTAATGTTGCTTTATCTTTAATCGCATAATTATATCTAGTTAGCTTTTTAATACTCCAAGCATTAAAATCTATCGGAATTTAAAATTCTCAGAGAAATATAGTGTACATACATTTGCACTCAACAACTGAAGTAATGATTTTGGTCAGCTTTGATGAAGTTAAAATGAAATGATTTCTATAGATATTCAATGTTTTTTGTTTTGTTTTTTTAATGGTGTCAATATCTACTTAAATAATTGTTTTATCTTGAATGAGAGATAATTTCTAAATATAAACAAATAAAATATAACTGCTTAATCTTTTGTGCATAATTAATTATAAATATAATTAACAATTTTAATCTTTTTTTTTTTTTGCAGAGTTTGAAATCAATATAGTTGTTGTGTTCCAAGATGACTATATGGTTACAGCAAATTTTCCTCTGAAATTAACTCGATTCTGAAGAGGCACAAAGACTTCTTAATATTATTAATGAAATAAAATTTCTTGATGATACCATTGTAAATACAATAAAATTCTACTTCATAGAATAAATTTTAATATTAATGATATAAATGATGATGGTGATGATAATATGGTGTTTGAATGCCTGAATTTCAGATTATTCAAACAATAAAACAAGTTAAATTCCTGCTGTAAAATACTGTTCTAACAATATTTCTATGAAAATAAATATTGAATAATTTTGTATATTTATTAGAATTATGTTTCATCTTTGTGTAATCATTATAAATCTTTCATATACTGGAAAATACTTTTAAAACAGTGCATAAAAGGCACCTGTGCTGGTGACATGTAAAAGGAAACCTATTAGACTCTTGGAGTGGTTGGCATTAGGAAAGGTATCCAACCATAGAAACCAAGCCAAATCAGACTGGAATCTGGTACAGCTCTCTGGTTTATGAGTTCCAGTCAAATTGTCTAACCTATGCCAGCATGGAAAACAGATGCTAAATCATGGAAATGATGATAAATATAAAGAAAAAAATAATAAAAGGAGGGATAATACCCATAGCTTTTGCAGTTCTTCCCAAACTAATTAGGTGAATGCAGTTGATGCTCAGCATAAACTTTGTTGGTCAATATCTATTTAGAGAAAGCATAGACAAGAAGGAGCTGTGACTGATTATAATTCTTTGTTGAAAGCTTTACTACAAGATTTATGGGTTGAGACAATGGAGATAGTGAAATGCAGATTCATTAGATGGGCTTCGGCAATAAAAGAAACAAATGAGGAGACAGTGCATTAGTTGTTGCAGTGTATTGCTGAATGAAGGTTTCTCTGCTAAATGAAAAGTTTTGTTTTGTTTTTTAATAGCATCTAAGATACTGCATATTTGTGTATGAGTCTAGCAACAACATTACTCCCAGTTAATGTGGGTTAAATAGTAATAATGATAATGAAATTATTGTGTGCACTACAACTCATCAAAGGTGCATATACAGTACATAGAATTATGTACAAAGGTCAGGAAAGGGATTCAGTGTATGAGTCCTGATATACATGTGTGCATGCATATGTACTTCTATTCTACAATTGTGCTTAGGTTGCACATATGGCTGTATTTTTAGATATGTGGTCCTCATCAGAGATTGTAAAACCTGATATTTATATAAACTTTGGAAGGTATGACTTTCTGATATCATTAATGAAAAGATAGATATATGTGAAATGTCTCTTTGAAATGTGTTGTAATTGTGTCTTGCTGCTGAGATTATCCTGTCCCCATTGAATGTTTTTAAGCTCTTTATTTATGGAAGTAGTACATAACCTAGCATGAGCTATCAAGATAATGTGGAATCTGGGAATATGCCTATGTTTAACAAATTATTCAGAAAAGACAGTCAGTGCTATAATCTCCATTGTAAATGGGAAATTAGAGTAAGCAGACTAATTAGTTGTTTACAAATCCAAAGATCAATTCTTAATAAGTGATTTTTATTTTTAACCCTTTAGCATTCAATTTACTCTGCCAAATGTAATGCTTAATTATTCACATTATTTTGAATTAATTATGCATTGTCTTGCAGCTTTGAGAATTCAATCAAATGAGTGTATATTTTTAGAATGACAATGTAGGGTAGGTATGGGAGTCCATATCTGGCTGGTTTGAGCATAAAACATCAAATGCACATACACACACACATACACACGACAAACTTCCACACAGTTTCTGTCTACCAAATTCACTCACAAGGTGTTGGTCAACCCAAGGCTATAGTAGAAGATACTTGCCCAAGGTGATGTACAGTGCAACTGAACCTGAAACCACATGATTATAAAATGAGCTTCTTAACCACACACCAATGCCTGCAACCAATACTTGTTTCAGTCATTTGACTGTGGCCATGCTGGAGCACCGCCTTAAGTCAAGTAAATCGACCCAGGACTTATTCTTTGGATGCCTAGTACTTATCCTATTGGTCTCTTTTGCCGAACCGCTAAGTTACGGAGACATAAACACACCAGCATCGGTTGTCAAGCGATGTTGGGGGGACAAACACAGACATACATATATATACATATACATATATACGACAAGCTTCTTTCAGTTTCCGTCTACCAAATCCACTCATAAGGCTTTGGTCAGCCCTAGGCTATAGTAGAAGACACTTGCCCAAGGTGCCACGCAATGGGAATGAACCTGGAACCATGTGGTTGGTAAGCAAGCTACTTACCACACAGCCACTCCTGCGCCTATATATTCTGTGATAGATATATAGGCCACTCCTGCGCTATATATTCCATGATAGAATTTTTTTAATAAATTACTTGATTGTAACATATCTTAAAACACCATGTGTAAAATTATAATAATTATGTTATTGTTCGTCTTTCAGTACTTCAATATTCACTGAACTAGCAGAGCAGTGATGACTATCATAATTAAATTTCAGATGCAGTTTCAATTCTCTACTGAAATTATTTCATGCAATTTATGCTGTTAAAAACCCTTGCAAAAGATGCAAACTTCACACTTTTCCATTCCTTCCTCACTCTTGAACTGAGATCTTAATTAATCCTTTTCAGAAAAATCAATATTTACTGATCCCTAATTAGAAAGAGAACGAAAAAAAAAAAAAGAAAGAGACATACTTGTATTCCAATTTGTAGTTTAACTACATATAATTTCAGATGTCAATAAAGAAAAAAAAATTAGTTTTGTTTAAATTAAAACAATTTTCTCCACTCTTCATATGTATCATTAGCTCCATTTCCTGTCAACAAAACACTTTTATTCCTGGTTTCTGAAAGCAAAAAAAAAATTTACTTTCTTTCTTTAATTTTTTATATATTTATTTCTTTTTTAACTGTTTTGTTTATCCATAATAATTATGTGCTCTTTGGCAGCAAAAGAATTCCAGTTGCTAAGTAGCAACTAATCTAAGATAAGCCATTTGCTACTAACAAAATGACGCACACTGCAATGAAAATATTTGTAAAACAATATTGTCTACGCGGTTTTTTTTTTTAACAAACCCTTTATTATAAAATTAATTCTTAGAACAATTTCATGATTTTGTTTATGGTTGTGTTATTTTCATAATACTCATTGTTTAACAATCTATTATTGTTCCTTTTTATTCTCTTTATCTCCCCTTCTTTTTCTTTCTTTATTTTTCTCTTTTGCTCCTACTATGTATTCCCCCCCTCTCTCTCTCTCCCGCTCTCTCTCTGTCTTTCTCCTCAATGTCAGATGTTGTTAGCAATGGCTTCTATTGGAAATATGTCAAGAGTGACAACATTAAGAGGGGAATTGATAAGACGTGAAAGAAACGCTGATCTCTTTTTCGTCAGCAATGGGAAGGAGGCACATGTGATGATTCATTCAAATCTGTCACCCAAAAGAAAATCAATAAAATCAGAATAATCGTTTGACTGACAGATGCAAAAGAAAATTCCATAAATTATTAATGATTAACACAGAAATGGCAATTGTTGTTGTGCTTTTAAAGATCTATGATTTTCAGAATTCCTTAACTTTGTCAATAGATTTACACCTAAGTATAATTAAGTTGTTATACTTTTTTGGCAGGCCATAGTATTGATCAGTCATGTTAAAACATTATTTCTTTTCTTTCAACATTCCTCAGAAGCAGATCTTATGTATTTATTTATCTATTTATTTTTCGTGTGCTGAAATTTTTTCTGCTTATTTCCATTTTACCATAGTTCTGTACAATAAGGCCGCAAGCTGGCAGAATTGTTAGAGTGCCATTAAAAAATACTTTGCGGTATTTCTTCCAACTCATTACATTCTGAATTCAAATTCTGCCAAGGTAGACTTTACCTTTTTTTTTTTTTTTTTTTTTTGTTGGTGGTGGATAAAATAATTACTGGCTGAAACTATTTTATTTAACTTATGCTAATTGATATTTTCATATTTAAAAAAAAGGCATGAAAGCCACAACATTCCATTTCCTCCTTTTATATTTATTGTTACAAATGTTGTCGTAATAAAATTAATTTCTAGAACAGGAAAGCAGAAAAGAAATGGTGAAGTATAAAAGAGGTTCACCAGATAATGACAACTGAAAGTGTAATTAACATTACAATAGAACAGGTGTTGTAATAGTTAAACAGATCTCTATTGGTTTTGATCAGGACGAGTTTGTTATTTAATCATCTGGATTAATTGCTTATTGAATTAGTATGTAAGCACCTGAGCATTCATTTTATAGGTGTGTGTACCATTAACATGATCTTCAGGTAGAATCAATGTGATATAGCTTGTGACAAAGCTGTACCTTTGAATTACATTTAAATCTATCCAATGCCTTTATGCTCTTCGGGAAGCATGTGGTTTAGTGGTAAGGGTGTTGGACTCATGATCATAAGATTGTGGTTTCAATTCCTGGACCAGGTGACATGTTGTGTTCTTGAGCACAACACTGCATTTTGTATTGCTCTAGTTTATTCAGCTGGCAAAACTGAATAATTCTGTGACAGACTGGTGTCTCATCCAGGGATGAATATATGTGCCACAGAAACCTGGGAAATGGCACTATGGGTCTACATAACTCAGGTTAAGGATCATTATCCTTTATCCTACCCTATCTTTATTCCCTTTCACACAGCAGCATTGCTAGGAGACAAGTGAGGTGGATGATCCATTCCAGCTTCAGCTGACACTTGTATGAGAGCAGCACTTTTGAACTTGCTGTATACGTCTGTAGAAGCTGCATTCCCAGATATGGGGGTTCATAAACAAACTGATGACTGCTCCAGATGGCACACACTCTAACTACTATGCCACTGCTTCCACACAATTTCCATCAACCCATTTTTCCCTCACAAGGCTTTGATCAATCTAAAGCAAGTATCTTTTACTATTGCCTTAGATTTGAACCCAGCAACTCAGGTTTGCAAATTGAGACTTTTTGTTTTTTAACCATTCAACAATGCTGCATCCACAAAACAGATATACAATTATCATCATCATCACCACCATTGTCATTGTCATTGTTGTCACCATCATCATCATCATCATCATCGTCGTCGTTGCCATCATCATCATCGTCATCATCTTCATTTAACGTCTAATGCCCACGTTCCCTGCTTGGAGGGGTCAGACAGTTTGACAAGATCCAGTGGGTCCAAGGATCGTACGAAGTTCCAGTGTCTGCTTTGGCATGGTTTCTATTGTCCTACTGACCATTCTAATGCTCTCCCTTAAAGGTGAGAAAACATGTAGCTCCTCAACAAGAACCTGTTTACCCCACTACCACCACCACCACCTCCTTCTTTTCTTTCATAGTTCTGTATTCTTGCAAGCTCCATGGCAACTTCACAGGTGCCAGTACCAAGAAAAAAAAAAGTACCCAGTTACTATAATAATAATAATAATAATAATAATAATCCTTTCTCCTGTAGACACAAGGCCTGAAATTTGGAGGAAGGGATTAAGTCAATTACATTGACTCCAGTGCATAACTGGTACTTATTTAATTAATCCCAAAAAGATGAAAAGTAAAGTCAACCCTGGTAGAATTTGAACTCAGAATGTAGCGACAGGCAAACTACCACTAAGCATTTCATCTGGCATGCTAACAATTCTGCCGGTTTGCCGCCTTAATAATAATAATAATAATAATAATAATAATAATAATAATAATAATAATAATAATAATAATAATAATAATAATAATAATAATAATAATAATA
>NC_069000.1:14262421-14264758 GCF_001194135.2 Octopus bimaculoides
TAATAATAATAATAATAATAATAATAATAATAATAATAATAATAATAATAATAATAATAATAACAACAACAACAACAATAATAATAATAAGCATCTCATCATAAGTTGGCAGGTTGCCTAAAATGTCTGAGAGCCTTTGTATTCTTTAGCGACATCCCTTACTCTTCCATCCTTCTGGGAATCACCTGCGACTTTCAAAGGCAATAAAATATGTACCAACAACACACAACAGTGGACTCAACCAATTCACTCCCCAATAAAAGAACTCATAATTCTAATTCATTCCTTTAATGTCAGTCACACAGAACTTAAGATGCATTAACTTAGTACGCAATGATTTATTGACCGATATCTTTAGAGGTTCTGCAGAGTAAGTCATTGATGATGTGTACTAAAGAACCTTTAAATATTTTATCTCACAGAGGCGAAAAAGAACGAGTTCAATATAATATCTAAAAAAAAAAGTATAATTGTTTTCTTCAAAGAACTAACTGTTATGGTATTGTGATAGTATTATTAAACTCTAGTGCATCATATTCTACTAGTTGTGCTTCTATGCTTGGTAGTATGAACCAACCAATCAGAATTTTGCTTTATTTCCGGTAGCATAACTAATGTGGTTTAGTATCATATTATGACATCTTTCTTTTAATATATAAGAATGACCGAATCACACTGTAAGCAGATGGGTACATTTTTCATTTTGAATTTTTGAATTTATAAAATAATATTTTATAAATATTTTTGCATGGAAAAAAAAATTCATCTTCACAAATTCTGTGCAACTTTAAAACCCAAACATTTCATCATTACCATATGTGCTATCACTAATACAAACTACTGATGTACAGTGCAGCATAATTGAAGATGATATATATTTTCCCAACAGAAAGATAGGCAATGACAATGAGAGACAGACAAACAGAGATAGAGACAGAGAGATCTGTAGGTATAGTTGATAGCTATCTAATCTAGCTTGTGATACATATATTATAGATCTTGTTGTATTATAGATCTTTCAAAACAGCTTCATCTCAGTACAATAGTTTCCCCTTTGCTGTTGTCTATGATGTTATAAAAACATCAATGAATAATTCTAAATAGTTTTTCAAACTTATTATTATCAATCTAACACTGTCCTCAAACACATAACTGTCACAGTTACATTCATTGAATGGGACATTGTTAGGGAGCTTTATGTTTCCTCTCAAGGAGAATCATTTTTACATACACACAGATCTTGGATTGTTTTGTTTTTTTCAGTTACAAATGTTTTGGTGTTGTTGATTTGTTTTTTTTTTTGTTTTTGTTTTTTTTCTATGAGTGTTGTATGTTTGAAAATTTACATTGAAGCTAAGGATATTAAGATTTTGTTTCCACATCTGTAAAATAGCTAACACGAAGCATAAAACACCAATTGTTGCGTTGCTAGGAGAAAAGTGATTCATTCCATGAAATGGAAGGAAATAAGATAAAATAAAAACATATTCCTGAAAGTCAATTTTATAGTTGTCGTTTGTTCATGTTTTCTTTAGAAGATTATTACATAAACACCAGTAAAGATAATCAAACAGATCTGTCAATTTGACCATCATTTCACATTTTCTATTTCTTTACATTCAAATGTTTTCATTTCTTTATTTGTTTTTTGTTTTTGTTTTATATATATGTATTTATTTTTTCTTAAATGTTTTCCTTCGTTGATTCCAAAACAGCTATTGATTATATTTTCCTGAAAAAAATCATTTATATTAAATCATGAGCAAAGTTAGCTTCAAAGATATTTCATGCAAAGTGTCAAAAGGGAAACAAAATTGGAAGAAAGGTAGAATGAAAACATCTTGAAAGCATAAGATTTCTTGGATGAATAAGATTTCTTGGATAAATTAAATTAATTATAATCATAATTTCCAGCTATCATTCATTCCACAACTAACTAGCAACATCCAAGTTGATAACAAATGTGTATTGACATTTATTTGAATGTTTAGAAATTTAGAAATGTTGTAAAATGTAGGAATTAGTTTATGTATATCATATAAAATTAGAAGTGAGGAAATTTTTCTATATAAATGTAAATATATGTGTTTTGTATATTTGAGATTGTTTTGCAAACTGTATGTATGAATGCTTATATATATATATATATATATAGTTGTTGCCATAAGAATTTGTAAACTTCAAGAGAACATGAAATAACTCCTTTTTGGAATGTTGGATTTTGAAGCAGATAAGCTATGAATAATTGCATGTAAATATCAAACAGAAAAAGTCAAAGGCTGCACAATATTAACATGGTATTATTTATAGATTATTTGCTTCATGAGCCAATGTTCT
>NC_069000.1:14265307-14270612 GCF_001194135.2 Octopus bimaculoides
TGTGTGTGTGTGTGTGTATTTTTATGTCACTATGTGCAAATTGTAAAAATTGATCACACTTGATATCAATATGAAAACATCAGCGTTAAAAATACAAATATCTTAAATAACAACAGTCTTTTTATATAAAAATATTTGATTAACAAACCCCCCCCCCTATCAAATACAAATATATTATTTCATCAATTGTAACACTCTATAATTAAACATATTGAACAATATATTTTAAATGCAGAAACTCATCCAATTTTTGGCATGCTTGCATGAGTCAGATTCCTAAAAAAACAATTTAAGAAAAATTTAAAAAACACAAGAGCCATTTCAAGTGTTCACTATCTGGTGGTTTTTAGAAAAACATAAATGAAGCTAATAGTGTGAGATGGCCATTCTCATGAAGTTAAAACCCAACAGGTTTCCAAAAATGTTCAGATTCCACAGAAAAATATCTATTCACCCATAAATGTGTGTCAAAATGGTTTATTTTTTAGCAGACACTGTTTTCAAACCAAAGCAGATTTTCAAAAATTTTCAGGATACCCACAAAAATCACTATATACCTGTAAAAGTATTATTGTGAAATGATTCATTTTTGATCAGGCGTCAATACTGAAACAATTTCTTCCAGATCTAAATAGCATTGTCTTTAAAATGAAATCTTTTGTCAGTTATATCATAATCCGAATTTGATACATCTTTTATTTGCATGCCTGACTTGAACCATAAACAATAACAAAATTTCCAGATGAAATCAAAACAAATCACCCCACCATAACATTCTTTTGTTGTGCATCTCATACAAGATAAATGAGAGTCGTCACTACAGGTATTGTCTTGCAAATTCATTAGCATTTTTTGAAATTCCAAGGTCAACGTAAATTAACACCATGAGGCTTTTTATGCTACTCTGGAGAAATTCAAAAGAATTAGCAGTTGATATTTTCAGGTGAAAAAAATATATTTTATGCAATGACACGTACATCACACTTTTTGAATCCACATAAAAAAAATTCAATATGCATTCCTGATTAAAAATTTTTTGTTTTAATACTTGCCTGGGTTGTTAAATTTTATTGTGAAAAATGAATCAATATAATTCTCGTAAATGTTGGATATTTCATAATTTGAGCATTTTACTGCCATGTACAAGCATGCAAGAATGGCCCAGAAGTTGTGTCAATATATGGAAAACCATGTTTAGAAATAGAGAGAAAAATATTTCCAGATAATGATTCTTTAGCTCTCCATCTTAAAATTTATCTTATAAAAATTCTGCTTGTCATTGTGTTACTTAGCCCTGGCAGTAACACTTTCATGTGATTAGAGAAAAAGAGGGAGGGCGAAAAAGAGGTAAAAACAAGCATCCATGATGTGAGGTAGAGGAAATGTAATTGTAACACTTTCACATGATTAGTTGAAGGGAAAGAGAGGAGAAAGAAAAAGAAAAAAGAAAAAGGAGAGAGAAAAAGAGGATAAGGTGAAGAGTGAGATAGAAAGAGGGAGAAAGAAGCGTCCATGATGCTAAGTAGGGGCAACATAATATTTATTACATGGTTAAAAAAGTTAGTTAAAGGGAGAGGAGGAGAGTTAAAAATATAATTTTAGCAGAGATGGTGGTGGAACAATATAGTTGACAGGACCATCAGGAAAAGAAACAGGCATGGAAGGACTGGAAGTGTGGTGGTAACAGGAAACTGTATCAGATAGCCAGAAGGGAAGCTAGGAAACAGGTTTACTTAGCTAGAGGGGAAGCAGATAAGAAGAAATTTGCCAGTGTTCTGCATTGTGAGGACCAGAGACTTGAAGCGCTTCAAATTGCAAGACAGTGTGTGAGAGAAAATCATGATGTCACAGGAGAGAAATGCGTCCGCATGGATGATGGCTCATTTGCATTTAATAATGCTACAAAGAGAGGAGAGACTTGCAGACGCCACTATGAAAGGTTGCTAAATGAAGAGAATGAATGGGAGAAAGAGAGTATACTAAATGTCGACCCAACACACTCACACATGCACACACACACACACACAATAGGCTTCCACTCAGTTTCCATGTACCAATCATAAGGTTTTGATCAACCCAGGGCTATAGTAGAAGACACTTGCTCAAGGTGCCATGCGGTGGGACTGAACCTGAAACCACATTGTTGCAAAGCAAGCTTCTCAACTACACAACCATGCTGTACCTTTATCTTTTATCTTTTACTTGTTTGATTTAGTAGATTGTGGCCATGTTGAGGCACCATTTGGAAGAACTTTTAGTCAAATGAATCGACCCAAGTACTTATTTCTTTTAAAGCCTGGTACTCATTCTATCAGTCTCTTTTGCTGAACCACTAAGTTACGGGAACATCAGCAAACCAACACTGGTTGTCAGGTGGCAGACAAAGAAAGACAGACATACACACATAGATATACAGGGGTTGGACAAAATAATGAAACACCTAGCATTATAGCATCATAATTTTGAAATATCTATAAAACCGTCAAAAGCTTGTTCATTTTAATGTTTTTTGATTTATTATTAGTGTTGCTTAATATGTTTTGCTAAAATTGCTATTTCTTTTCAGATATCATCAGAAAAGGGTAATTAAAATTCATTAAAATGACAGATCCATCGGATTTTCAAAGAGGTCAAATTGTTGGTGCTCGTACGGCAGGTGCTAGCATAATGAAACCAGCTGAAATGTTTGGTTTATCAAGAAGTACTGTCTCGAAAGTAATGACAGCCTTTGAGAAAGAGGGAAAAACCTCCTTGTCGAGACAAAACTCTGGAAGAAAACCAAAACTTTCAGATAGGAACCATCGGACTCTTACATGAATTGTTAGAAAGGATCACGAAAGTACAGCTCCCAAAATTGCTGCTCCCTCTCCCAGCTTAGAAGTCTTTGTCATGCAGATGCTGGTGTCACATAAAATGTATTTGTGCCAGTGCCATGTAAAAAGCACTCATGCCAGTGGCACAGAAAAAGCACCCAGCACACTCTGTAATGTGGTTGGCGTTAGGAGGGGCATTCAGCCGCAGAAAGCATGCTAAAGCAAGACAATTGGAGGCTGCCAGCTCCTGTCAAACCGCCTGGATGGAAAACGGACCTTAACTGATGATGATAATGTACGTATGTATCAGTTTTCAACTTTTCTCGAAATAAGTTTTAAACCCAATATTTACATGCTATTATTTATAGCGTTATTTGCTTCGAGTTTCACTGTTCTCAAAAAGAAAGCATTATATATACATATTTATACAGATCACAATTGTCACATTTTTTTCTTTGTTGCATAGTGCAAGAAAGATTTTTCTTTAGGTCTTAACAATGAAAAAGTTTAGGACATAAAACTTGAACTAGCCTGACATACTTTACATACATATAAAAAATATTATTTTAAATATATTCGGGCAACAGTGTTCAAAAGGTAAACCATATAAATTATTTCCTAACTGGAGCTGTCATTGTCTGCTGAAGCATGCATGACCTGAATTGACTGGGAATGTTTAGGGCGCCTAAATATATTGCCTGATCCTGACTGCTAGACAAGCTTCTCCATCACCCCCACCATTACACCACAATAGCAAAATAACACCTGGTTATTTCTCTGTAATATTTGAAATATATAAATACGAAATCTATTACTTTTTTTTTTACTTGAAATAAAGCCTATTAAAGATAAGGTATATTACTTAAAATAAGGCATATTAAAAAGTAGTAAAAATATATGTTTAATTTAAATCTAAATCCGTTATTTGATAAAAATCTACCTTTCTATGTATTCCGAATTGAAATCAGATATCATTATCGCACAGTTGTAGTGTAATTTTCAATATCAATATAAAGAAAACTTGAATAATCGATAAATATCAACTGTGATATAATATACGATAAAATATATTTCCCTGTGAAATGTTGTTTATGCATTCAACAATTTGTATATTTTTGAAATTCGTTTTCCGAATGTCAATACATTAAGATGAACATTTTATTTCGTAATTCATTATATTAAAAATGAAGTGAACAACATCAATAATAATAAAACCACGAGATGTGTTTTTAAGTTTTCCTAGTTGTTGGTAGAAATACCTTAAGTGTGATAGGAAACATTCCCTCACAGCTAAACCCCATTTAGTTTTCCGACTGATCGCACCTTGATCTGTTAATTTTCAAGTGTTTCTCAAGGTAAGGTATCACTTAAAATACAAAGCAGAGTTTGTAAGTGAGAGAAATAATAATAAAAACAAAAAAAGCAAAGGGTGTTTATTATTTTTAAATTAAATATGTTGACAGAACTGCAATGGTGCTGATGCGATTGAGGGGAAAGTCATAACAGTAGGCAAGAGAAACGAGGGAAGTTGTTGGTGCGAATAGCTGTTGGAAAAGCCTCATCTTCACTTTCCAATATGTCTGTTTCACGGAAGAGCGGTATGTGTTCTCAGCTCATTTAGACAGGCGAAAACATTACCGCTCACTTTGTTGATTTATTATTTTTTTTACATAGACACATTTTTAAAAAAAAGCTACTGAGGACGATCAACATTCATTAAACCCTCTTGCTTATTTTTGTAAGATTTGAGTGGATTTTACTACTAGCAGCAGAGTAATTATGATTTGGACTAGCGAACCTAACACACCAACAAACAGCATCTTTACATGGTACGTGCTATACTATATCACAATTATTAATATTTTCTTTCTATTACTTTTATATAATCACAGTATCAAGATGATAAAATTAATCTTAAATCTTCTAACAATAACTATGACTTATTTCAGCAGCTTTTTCTTTTTCACTATACGTCTTAATTATATTTTGCATGGTACTTGTCCAATATTTCAGTAACTAACTATTACATGGTGGGAACTACACCACATATACTAAAATTTCTTCTCTATTGTATTGCAATCATTTGCAATATCTAAATGACTCTAATCTCAAATCTTCAAACAATAATCATGACTTATTTGGCAGTTTTTTTTTTATTGCAGTATATCATTCCATTGAATAAATCAGTTGACACGTTATTTGTTTAAGATTTTAGTAACTAACCCTATTTATTTTCCACGTGTATTATTTTTAATTTGAACATTATATGTACTGATATCTTTATTGAAATGATTTCGTCTTTGTTACAGAGTCTTATAAAGTTTAAAATCGTATATAAGCATATGTACATCTAAAGACTTGGCATCGAGAATTCCTCAGAGTACCTGTCAAAACTAATCCCTTACTGCTCTTTTGTATATACCATGTATAATTCTGTGTGTGCTATATATATATATATATATATATATAGATAGATAGATAGATAGATATGT
>NC_069000.1:14270622-14271817 GCF_001194135.2 Octopus bimaculoides
TGTGTGTGTGTGGGGGGGGGGGGTAAACAGATATATTATAGTAGCTACACATGTATATTTCTGCATACAAAACAAGGAAAATGTATTCAATACATAATGTAGAGTCGTTTAATCGTAATATATAGCAGTGATATCTCAGTTCTTACATACACACTCTAGGTATTTGTGAATTTTTATGTAATTTAGTGTCCGATATATAACCGTTTTTATTTGAAGAAAAAAAGATGATGTGTATATATATGTATATATGATAGTATTAGGGACAAAATCCAATATTACAGGTAAAAGCTCAATTAAAATCAATTTATAAAAAATTTAAATTAAATTAAGCTTTACAGAGTAAAATATACATAAATATATAGTTTTAGGGAAAAGAACCAAGGTTCATGAACTTCATCGATGAAAATCCACTGTCACATAAAACTATATATATGTATATATATATATATATAAATATAATAAAATCAACCGATTTTTTAAATATTCCTCGCCTGTTGTATCATTCTGCAGAAATGTTTTCATTCAAGAGATAGCATCATGTCACACTAAGCCCCTCACCTCATTTCCCGTCCCTTAAAAAGCCTTCATTGTTTATTTAATAAGGTTATATGAAATTAAACAAGTTATTTATATGTATCAAGATTCTGCTGTCACATAATTACATGTCTCCCTAACAACATAATTCGATGCATATATTATTATCTAGATATAACACATTCAAATTGAACAATAAACCTGTTTTTCAAAAGGTTCTCACCCTACTTTTCCTAATAAATCGCTTTTCATTGTGGTTAATTAATGTTGTATTCAATTTTAATTGATCGCTTCATGAAAACACTTGCTTTTCTAATAAACAATGCTCCAAAAACTCGGGTACCTAATCATTCTACTTGAAAACCTGAAGTAGTCTCTGGTGCTTTTTTTCTTTTCTTTATCTTAGATTATCGTTATAAATAATCGTTGTATCTGATAATTTGAAACGTCTTTGTTGTAGGTTAATTATTAATTAATCTTTGAGTGATTTCTATATATTTTTTTAATAGTCATGTAATACATTAACCTTTTATGAACCTAAAATATTAACCTTATTTTACTGAAGTACAATAATTATTAGCCAAAATATTTTTAAATTTTGCAACCTTCAGCGAACAAGTTTTACATATTAATCCCTCTATCTATCTATCTATCTATCTAT
>NC_069000.1:14272069-14277855 GCF_001194135.2 Octopus bimaculoides
CATATATATATACATATATATATATATATATAGTGTGTGTGTGTATATATATATATGGTGTGTGTATATATATATAAGTATAGTGCAGGAGAGAGAGAGAGAGTGTGTGTGTGTAGGTACATGCATGCATGCAACACACTATATGTATGCCATGCACAAACCTCTCGGCCCTTGATGCAGTTGTATAACTTTTTTGCTGATGAAAAATACATACTGTATGTATAGTGCAAATATCTAAATTGTGTATAAACATGAGTAATATAGTGTTAGTTTATTTGTACGTAATGTATGTGTGTGTATATGTATATCAAGTACATTTTTACGTATATTTTTCCATGCTAGCATTGGATTAACGGGATATATTATTGCATTGTTTACAGCTGGATGCCCTTCCGCTAGGCATAACCTGTTTTTCTTTTTAAGTAAACGATGCGTGTGTGTGTGTTTATTACTAACAGCTTGACTCAGCTCCATATGATTAGATACCTAGGGAAGAGTCTTCCCTAGATATCTGATGAGATGGGTTTGCCCTACGAGCTCCCGAAACTTCAAGTCATGGAGCTGAGTCAAACCGTTTACATGTAACTTCTTGCCACTTTCTTTCGTTTGTCCACTCATCTGTGTGTGTGGAGAAAGAGAGAGAGAGAGAGAAGTACATAGGGGTGAAATACATTTTCAACATAAGGAAATTCTTTTCAATTCCTAGTTATAATTCTATTGAAACAGCACTCTCATTATATAATGAAAATTATTACAACATATATTTCTATACAGTGGAACAAATTGGAACATCCTGGCATTAGAATCATTTTTCCATTAAAAAAATATACGAAAATAAATAAAAAAAATCTGAATACACAGCCCTTTAAAGTCATCTGTATAAACAAAGAATATTGATTAGGGTATGAACAATAAATACAGCTAGATATTCAATCACTTTGATAGTAAGTCTGATGCTTGTGTTTGCACTCGTCCATATCAGATGAGTGCGTTAAATGCAGTTATCATTTGACAAAAAACAGATCAATAAAGTTCACTTTGTTCTTTTCACATTCAATTAAAAATATGTAAATTTCTGTGATCAGTAAATAAAGTATTAATTCATGAAATACTCTTGAGAATGAAAGTGTTCCAACTGCAAACGTTTTTTTTTATGGAAATATTTTTTTTTCCCCACATTGGTAAGAACATAAACTTCTCAATCATGTCTTTTAGTGTTTACTTGTTTCAATCATTTCACTACAGCTTTGCTGGGGCACCTCCTGGAAGGTTTTAGGTTGAACAACTCGACCTTGGTACTTATTTTTATAGCTGGTATTTATTCTATCGGTCTTGTACCGATCTGCTAAGCTACAGTGACATAAATAAACCAACACTGGTTGTCAAGTTATGGTGAAAGGACAAACAAACACAAAGACACAAATATATGTTCAAATTTCCCACTATTTTGTGTACTCAGATATTTTTTACATTAAAGAACATCAGCAATCCAACTGTGACCATCCTTTCTGTTTTTCAAATTAAAATTCCAACACATATAGAGACTATAAATACAAATTAATAAGTGAACAATATGAAAGAAAATTAATAAAATTTGATACAATTTATGATAAAACAATTAAATACACATTGTTGCAATATAATACTGTTGAAAATAATAAATACAATTTATAAAGACTAAAATAGATATTTCTATCACCATGTATATAAATACCATAGAATAGTATGATTAAATACAAATAGGAGAGCTTGCTACAGAGAAATGCTTCATTGTACTGATTCTGTATTAATTAAAAAAAAATTAGTACCTCTGATAGAGAATTACTAGGTATCCTTTAGTTCAGGGGTTTTCAAACTTTTTGACTTGCGGACCCCTTTATATTTCAGGCTTTACCTTAGGGACCCCCTTATAAACGCTTATGAAATTTATACATAAATATTTGCTTAAAATAACATATTTTTACATTTATTTATTTAACAGTATTTAACAAATAGGTTTATTGTCAATTAAAAGATTTCGATTAAAAAACATATATAAAATCAAATTACCCATAAAAAGTATTTGCTGTCTATGGACTCCCTGTGGTCATCGGACCACAGTTTGAAAACCCCTGCTTTAGTTAATATCTAATGGATGGAATGTATTGTGGGTCAAACAGCCCAGATTCTTTTTAAAATTGTAATATTTTGAATTTTGATTTGTATTGTTCTGTTATTAAATTTAGTTTTGTATTGTATGTGTTGAAATTTGAATTTGAGAAAAGATGAAAATATGAAAACAAATTGTCTGAATCCATAAGATTAGACAAACTAGCCATGGTCAGAAATTGGATGGTGGTGGTGGATGATGGGTGACAAGAATCAGTGATTCTATTTTAAAAAAAAAAGAAGAAAAGAAGATGGGTTGTTGATGGAATGCTTTTGTTCTCACCAATGTTAGATAATTTGTTAAATTCTGATTCTTTGCTGAATAAATGTTTTAGTGTTTATGCAAAGTGTCATCATCATCATTTGTTTACTTTTCTATTCTTGCATGGGTCAGACAGAATTTGTTGAGGTAGGTTTTTTACAGCTAGATGCCCTTCCTGTTGCCAACCCTCACCTGTTTCCAAAAGCCAGACAGGTTTTCTTTAGAAAACTGAACACGAACATGCATGTTTATAACCATCACATGATGTCAAGACAAGGGTACACACATGCTTACATACATGCATGCATACATACATATGCACAAATGGGACTCCTTAAGTTTTCATCTACCAAATCCACTCACAAGTCCTTGATTGGCCCAGGGCTATAGTGCCAGACAGTTGCCCATGGTTTGCACAGTGGGACTGAACCTGAAACCATGTGGTTGGGAAGCAAATTTCTCAAATCACACAGCAATCCCAATGTGGTACTCATCATTGACAAGGACCAAAAATGTGTGAGTGAGTGTGTGTGTAGAAAGACAGAGAGACACAGTCTTGATATATTATTTCCTTTTTGCATTCTGGAGCTAAAGACTCAGTATATACTATGCATTTATATGACCTCTATCCCCATGTACACCCATTGTAATTTATATATCTTGTAGAAACCACTATAATAATGTTACAAATTCTAAAACTCTTTAATAGAACTAACATGGCTTCTGTTTTTGCTCTGTCATTGATCATGAAGCATTCTCATGAGTTTATTGCTTCAAATTCATCAAAGTCTGAATCATCATCCAATTCTGAAAATAATTCTAACCATTTTTCATTATTTATCTTTTCATCTGTGTCCCATCCTATCTATTCATCATTTTATCATCTTAATCTAAATTTGTGGTGATGTCTGTAGTTGCATCCTGATCATTCCATAGGTTATTCAAACCTTAAATGGTTTGTGTTGAAAACATCATCAAGAGGCTAAAGAACACTTGCCAAGCCATACAGGATTAATGTTTGATGAATTTCCCATAATCTTTTAAAGTGTTTTACTGGCTCATTAAAGTGATTCTATAAACTGGTTCCATGCCAGCATTGCAGGTTTCTTTTGTAAATGCTCTGGGGGTCTTTTTTTATCTACTTTTCTCATCATAAAGGTATGCCTTCTCCATTAATCCAGCCTTTTAAAAGTGGCATTGAACAATGGTTGTATGGTTAAGAAGTTTGTTTCCCAACCACATGGATTCAGGTTCAATCTCACTGCATGGCACCTTGAGCAAATGTCTTCTGTAGCCAATTCAATTCGGTTGACTGAAACTATGTGGAAACCTATCATGTGTGTGTGTGTGTGTGTTTCTATTTGTATTTGTTCCCCACTACTTGACAACCATTGTTGATTTGTTTACATCCCTTTAACTTAGTGGTTCAGCGAGAGAGATTGATAAAATAAATACCAGACTTTGAAAAAAGAAAAAATTTAAGTACTGAGATCATTTTGTTCAACTAAACCTTGAAGGCAGTGCCCCAGCATGGCCACAATCCAATGATTGAATCAAGTAAACAATAAAGAAAATTTTTCTGATTTTGGAATTGTCATTTCTTTTAAAAATAACAACAGTACTTAAATTTAATTCCTCCAGCTAAATCACAAAACTGTGCTGAAATGTTGCTTCATATCCTATTAATATACAGACAGTTTTTCTTTGTTTTCTCTAGTCTACTGTTCTTGGCATGAAAAAAAAAATAGGTGTCTCATGCTGCTTTTCCAGTTTTATCATAAAACTCTGAATCTGCAGTCTTATCATCTAAATCAGAGGGAATCTTCTGTGAATTTTTTTTTTTTTTTTTCCTAATGTAGAGCTAAAAAAATGCCTTCTGAAAAATCTCTGGTTCCGCCCATTGAAATTAAAAACTGAAAATTTGAAAGATTGACTAATTTCATATTTCTCTTCTGCCCCCCCCCCTTTTCTTTTTGTTTTGTAACATTACAAGTAATGTTATTACAATGTATCCATCTTTTCTCTTATATTCTACACTTTCAACCAACTCTTTTTCCAATTCTTGACAGTCGGCTTGCTTTTCCTTTAGAAATTATTTATTTACTTAAGAGATTATTTACTGCTTGGCATTTTCTACAGTTGGGCTTTGTCCTTTGTTCTTTTCTCGTAGTTTAACCCTTTAGCATTCAGATTACTGTCAAATGTAATGCTTATTTATTCACATTATTTTGAATTAATCAGGCATTATCTTGTTTGTAGCTTCAAGATTTGCATTATGTAATTGCTTATTTTTAGAATGACATTTTAAGGTAGATGGTAGAGGCTGAATTTGGTCAGTTTGAACATAAAACAAGTAGAATATTTGGCTGATTGAAATGCTAAATGGTTAATATTACTCCTAACAACATCAACTTCTTTAGACAAATGTTCTTTTCAGCAAAACAACTTGAATCTGCACAATCTTATCAATTTAAACTCAAGTCTAAGTTATGCACTATAAGCAACACACACACATGCACACAGAGCTACTACCCTGAAAGACCTTCATCGAATTGACAAATGCTGAGTATTAGAGGTTTACTCCTTAGTACTTCTCCAGCAGTTGTCTCACTCGGAGGATAGCATAAGCAGTACTACCTCTTAGCACAAAACCAAACTGTATCTCATCTAAGTTAATTCTGTCCCTAATTGTACTATATCTCTTTCTGTAACTTTTATAATTTGGTCCAACAATTTGATGTTTCTGTAATTTCTGCTCTCTAATGAATCTCGTTTGCCCTTGTAGCAGTTGGCAATGATACTATATTACTTCAGTCTTTGGATATGACACCTTCCTTTACTACCTGAATGTGCTGGATGCTTTGTTGGGAGATCACCAACACTAGTGAGGTTGTCAAGTAACCTGAAGACAAAGTAAAGACCCACAACTAAGTGGGTTTGTAGTAGAGAGGGTGGTAGCATTACTCTAAGTATGATAGAGGGACAGGCACAGGTATCTTACTATAGGGGAGATACATGGCTACTCCACATTGTATAAGGGTGGGAGAAGCTGGTAAAGATGGTGGTGAGGTGTCAGAGTGTACTCTCAGACATGAACTTGGGTATGAGAGAATATGGACAAAGAATCACGAAATGTGGGTAGATGAGTTCATTAGAGCATATAGTAAGTATTTCTCTTGTGACGGATTAAACACACAACAGAAAATAGTGAGGAGTGAATTCAGAGTTAGAGCTAGGGACAAAAGGCAGTTTAGCGAAAGATATTGAGGTTTGAAGAGCAAAGTTATAGGAAGAGACATAGACTTTATAATGTAAGACAACTGGAAGTTCATATGAGTTAATGGTGAGGTGTTTACTGAGACGAGTATAGAGGTGA
>NC_069000.1:14278103-14293298 GCF_001194135.2 Octopus bimaculoides
AGTGTGGGGGGAGGAGGGGGGAAGACTAGGAGAGGCTCAGGAAATAGGAGGTGATAAGTGTAAATACAGGAAGGGATGAGAACAGCTGTGTAACAAACTTGTGGATAGATCACAGAAAATATGTAGGTGGTGTGCTGGGGTGGGGGGGAGTGAGAGTTGGGAGAGGGTGAACAAAAGACAGATGTACGGTGACATAAAAGCAATAGGAGTAAAAATATTGGGCTGGTTTCATATTCTGTTCTCATTCAGGCAAATGTATTTTGTGATATGGAAAATATATTTTGGCAAATTACATGCCCAAATGTTTCTGCTTCCATAACTGTTAAACTGTTAGTTTTCAGATGTCAATTATTCTCCTCTAAACTGTCTTGGATGTTATATTAACTTTGGAAATGTCCTTTTATCTTTTACTTGTTTTGGTCGTTGCACTGCAGTCATGCTGAGACCATGCCTTGAAGGGTTTGGTTGAATAAATTGACCCCAGTAGTTATTCTTAAACCTGATGCTTATTCTATCAGCCTCTATTGCCAAAGCACTAAGTTACATAGATGTAAACAAACCAGCACCAGTTGTCAAGTGGTGGCGAGGAACAAGCACAACACAAAGACACACTCACACACATATATATATATGAATCTGGTCGGTGCCAGTGCTGCCTGACTGGCTCCCGTGCCGGTGGCACGTATAAAGCACCATTCGAGCGTGGTCGTTGCCGGTGGCACAGCTTACCAACCACATGGTTCCGGGTTCAGTCCCACTGCGTGGCACCTTGGGCAAGTGTCTTATACTATAGCCTTGGGCCGACCAAATCCTTGTGAGTGGATTTGGTAGATGGAAACGGAAAGAAGCCCATTGTATATATATATATATATATATACACACACACACACACATATATATATGCATGTGTGTGTGCCCCAACATCACTTGACAACCAATGCTGGTGTGTTTATGTCCCCGTAACTTAACGGTTCGGCAAAAGAGACCGATAGAATAAGTACTAGGCTTACAAAGAATAAGTCCTGGGGTTGATTTGCTCGACTAAAGGTGGTGCTCCAGCATGGCCGCAGTCAAAATGACTGAAACAAGTAAAAGAGTACACTCTTGGAGTGGTTGGCGTTAGGAAGAGCATCCAGCTGTAGAAACCTTGCCAAATCAGTATGGCGCCTGGTGCAGCCCTCTGGCTTGCCAGTCCTCAGTCAAACCATGGAAAGTGGATGTTAAATGATGATGATATATACAGGCTTTGGGTCAGTTTGGAGCTATAGTAGAAAACACTTGCCCAAGTTTTGCTGTGCAGTGGGACTGAACCAAAAGTCACATGTTTGAGAAGCAAATTTTTCCCATTAAACCTGCACCTATGTTGGAACAAATTTTTTTGTTTTCTTTACCTTGAAAATCAAAGGAGAGTAACTGCATTTAAGGCAGATTGAAAACATGTCACTTCTGTTTGACTCTGTATGGCAAAGACAGCAAGACATTTAATGTTGTGCAGCAATGTCTAGATTTATTAATGCAATTACCTTTCTACTGCTGTCTATGTGATTGATTCCATAAGGTTGCTATAGTTTTGTTCTGGAATGTTGTAACAATGGTTAGACATTTAGTGACAAGCTGTAAATAGGTTGGAGCAGGCAGGTTACTATCAACTGTGTTTCTCACACGTCTAAATGGTTTTGCAATTTTGATGTATGTTAGTGTTTTGACCTACATCAACCCTCATCAAATAAATCTACGATGTAAAGCTTTCCAGCAGTTCTCAATCAGGACCCATATGATCCCTGAGGGTCCATATACAATTTTTTTTGTTAAAATTAATTGGCAATAAATTGGTTGTACTTCTACAATACACAAAATATTTTAGCAATTTTTTTTTTTTACAATTCATAATATTTAATTATAAAAAGGATCTTTTTAAACATTGAATGGCTATGAGGATCCAGCAGAGTGAAATAAAGTATCAGAGCGATCCATAGGCCAAAAATGGTTGAGAACCAGTGATCTAGAACATTTGTGAGGTTTTTTTGTTTTGTCAAAGGAACTGAAATTTTTTATACTGTAGAAGCTTCAGCAACATACTACAAGTTAAGGTATATCTGATTTTTATGATTCCTTTTGCAAGTATATTTTAGAAAAATCATGTATAAATTATAAATGTGACTATTGATTTTTGGATAATGAGTTTCTTATTGGACAATGAAGAAATAACTGAAATTCATTTTAGATTTTGTTGTTCTTTATTTCACCCTTTTGTTACCATATTTCTATTGAGATACAGTCATTTTCTCAATTAGTTTTGAAAATATTAAAAAAATTTTCTAGTGGTAGCAGTGCAACGGCAGCAAAAGACTGGCATATCTAGTTTTAAGGGTTAGTCAGTACCATCAATCCTGGCACTTGTCATTGTACTTTTATTGACCCAGATAGATTAAAGGCAAAGTTGGTTTCAGCAGGATTTGAACTGAGGTCATTTTTGCATGATAATAATGATTCTTTCTAATTTTAGCAGAATGCCGGCAGTTTTGAGGGGAGGGTGAAGCTATTTATGTTGACCTCAGTGCTGAACTGGTTTTTATTGACCCTGAAAGGATGAAAAGCAAAATCAATCTCAGCAGAATTTGAACTCAGAACATGATGAGTCAGAAGAAATACCACCAAGTATTTTGTTTGATGTTCTAACAATTATGCCAGCTTGCTGCCTTAATAATAATAATAATAATAATAATAATAATAATAATAATAATAATAATAATAATAATAATAATAATAATAATAATTTATGATTTAAGTACAAGGCCAGTAATTTTTAGGTGAAGGGGTTAGTCATTAACACCAATCCCCAGTACTAGACTGGCAGTTTATAACCCCTGAGGGATGAAAGGCAATGTTGACCTCAGCAAGAATTGAAATAAGAATGTAAAGAACCGGAAGATGTACAGCAAGGCTTTTTTGTTTTCCAATGCTCTAATAATAATAAACAAAAAACAAGGATTATAGGAGGCATACTATGAAGTTAAAACCACACCTTTGTGAAATCCTGCTAAGGAAGTCCCTTGGGATAAATAAAAACCATCTTCTTCAATGTCTGGGAAAAGTTCTTTCAAACTAGAACAGGGTTATTGAGTTATACACACTGTAATGTGTTATATAGGACGTTACTATTTATAGAGTATTAGGAATTATTTCTTACAGATGTTTGCATCAGTTGGGTTAATTTACAATTTGTGATATTTCTATTTCATTTTTTTTTTTTAATGTCATTGAATATTTTTTTGGTGAGTAGGTATAGAGCATCAAACTATTTATTACTGTTGTATGTATTTTATGGTTATATTGATTAGTAAGTCTTTTGTAATTATGATTAATCCTTTGATTGTATCTTAGCAAAATTAATTAGTTTTGTGCATGCATAAAGACTACAGTTCAATATAATATAATATAATATACATTGCATGTGAAAAATAAAGGACTTCTCAAAGAATGTTTGATTCACTGTGCTTGTATGAATCTAAATGATGCTCAGTTTTTAGATAAACTAGGTATGTTGTGTCATGTAAACTTGTGACAATACATAGATTCCCAATTGAATGTTGGTAGTTAGATAATCAATCCACACAAAGGAATAAGTTAATGTTGAGGGAGTATTAAAAAAAAACTTAATAGAAACAACTATGCAATGAAAAAAGAAAAAGCACATGAATCACTTGTTAATTTTTAATTATTTTGGCAAGTATGGGAGATAACTCAAGTTATTTTTTGGTGTTATTATGACCTCATCAGAGAAACATAGATATGTAGCAGCCACTATAACTCAAAAAACGCATGTGAAAAACGGGGATAAAGAATCATCCCTTATCATTTATCTTTTACTTGTTTCAGTCAACAGACTGCAGCCATGCTGGGGCACCACTTTGAAGAATTTTTAGTTGAATGAATCAATCCCAGTATGCATATTTTTTAATGCCTGGTATTTATTCTATCAGTCTCTTGCTGAACTGCTAAGTTACAGGGACATGAACACACCAATATGTGTGAGACGTGGTGGTGGAGAACAAACAGAAAGACACACACATATATAGATGTATATATAGGCTTCTTTCAGTTTCCATCACCAAATCCACTCACAAGGCTTTGGTCAGCCTGAGGTTATAGTAGAAGACACTTGCGCAAGGTGTCATGCAGTGGGACTGAACCCAGAACCATGTAGTTGGGAAGCAAGCTTCTTACCATACAGCCATGTCTATGCCTATATCCTAACAGTTTGAAAACTTTGAAGTTATGAAGTAATATATCTTGTTCATTATTTCACCACCCACTTGACAACAACATACATTATTTTTGAAACTAAACTATTTCTTGTATTTACTTAAGTTTATTTTGAAATATTTTACATAGCTATCTCATTTTAGGTCTCACTCATGTTCAGTTCACATATTCAAAGCATTTTGTTTTCTTAAAAAGTTGGTTATACATGTTCAGTATATATCAAACATATTATTAGCTTTGAATAACAAAAATGTGTGTGTGTGTGTGTGTGTGTGTGTGAGTGAGTGCGTTTGCCTGTCTTTCTTTTCCTTTTTCTGTTTCTTTTTTCCTGTCTGTCGCTTTTTTTCTTTCTTTCTTTTTGTCATACATACTGCTTGAGTATAAAGAGAAGTTTAATAATTAGGCTAAATGTGTACCCGGGTTGCCATTATACTTATTTGTGTGTGTGTGTGTGTGTATATATATATATATATACATATTGGCAACCCAGGTAAAATTTATATGCATACACATACGTATGTATGTATTTATATGTATGAATACATGTATGCATATATATATGTATGTGTGCTTGTTTATATATATATATGTATATATAAGTATGAATACATGTATATATATGTATGAATACATGTATATATATGTATGAATACATGTGTGTATATATATATATGTATGGATACATAGTGAGAATTTACAAAAAAACGAAAGACGAAGATGTGTGTGTAAACAACAAACATGTATTAGTTTAACACTCAGGTAGTGAGAAAGTCTTTTACGTTTCGAGCCTAGGCTCATCGACAGAAAGGAATACATTATCTGATTTTGTAAAATCAGATAATGTGTTTGTCTTGAAGAGAGTTGAATTTTTGCATTTTGTAGAGCAATTTTCTTTACTGAGAAACAAGAACATTAGTCTCTCTTTTTTTCTTTTTTTTTTTTGCATTCATTTTCATTTATTTTTATTTTTATTTTTTATTTGTTTATTTTTTCAAATTACATTCATGTGACTAACCTACATAGAATTGTACGGTTTAAGTGATTGGACAAGGTCAGAGAGTGAAAAAAATTTTCTTCAACAACAAATAGACATGGCCTCTGTTAGTGTCTAGGCAAATGCAAAGTTTGGTATCAGGAAGGGCATCTTTTTGTTTAAAGAAAAAAAAAAAAACTGGCTCAATAAGTTTCATCTGTGTAAGTATCTATATGTTTCTGAATGTGTATATGCATATATATGTGTGTGTGTGTGTGTATAATGTGAAGTGGTTATGAATATGTATGTGCGTGTGTGTGTATAGTGTGAAGTGGTTAGGGTACTGAATTCATGATTACAAGATCATAGTTTTAATTTCCACATTGATAGTGTGTTGTGTTCTTGAGCAAAACGCTTCATTTCACATTATTCCAGTTCACTCAGCTGGCTGATGTTCCATTCGGTGTGGTTAATGTTGGCCTACCTGTGTAGTCAGTGGGGTGACATAATTCAAAAGCTACAACAGTACAAGGAAGCACATTTGATATCCTGATCAATGAAGTAATGTATGAAATGAGTATATACATAGACATGTATACATCCATGTGTATCCTCATCATCATTTTTAACATCAACTTTTCCAAGGGACAAATGGTGTTTATTGATTCAATTTTCTACAGCTGAATGCTTTTCCAGCTGTTCACCCTCACCTATTTCCAAGTAAGGTATGTGTGTATATGCTTGTATATGTATGTATCATCATCATCACCTTTTTTTACTATTTTCCCATGCTTGGAAAGGTTGGAACAAGTCCTCTCCAAGACAGCATCCTGCCACTTGTTGCATTCCTTTGTCATCCTCTTTGTTAAAAGTTCAGTTTCCTAAGATTAGCCTTCACCACTTCTGCATGTTTTCCTTGGTCTTCTATGTGAATGTCCTGGTGCTTCTTCGACCTATCTGACCTAAATTAAAACCTTCCATCAAAATGTCATGTTAATTTATGTTTGAGACATGTTAATAATGGCAAAATTATCCTACTAACATCCACATTATTTTCAAAATTAATATAAACTAGTGGGACCCATGAATATTTAATGGAATTAATGGTAAACCTATTGGGTTATTTCTTTAATCTTTATCCAAAAACCTGAAAGTGAAGCCAGTGTTGTACCTTTATCAAAAAGTCACTCATCTGCTAATCATTGAAAAGCGAAGGAAATTGAAACACGGTGATTACTTAATGTACTTTATTTATATACTTTATGCACAATTTTATAGACTTAATACACAGGAATCATAGAAAAAAAAACATTACATTTTAAAATTTACATGGTCACAATTTCATACCTAGAAAACCATAATTTTTATAGTAAAAAAAATTATTTTAGATGTAAAATATAGGGGCACTGTCTTGAAGATTTAAGTAGAAGAAATCAACCCCAGTATTTATTTTTTAAAGTCTGATATTTGTTCTGTTGGTCTCTTTTGCTGAATTGCTAAGTTACAAGGGTGTAAACCAACCAGAAACAGTTAAGTGTGTGTTTGAGACAAAAACACACACACACACAATGGATTTCCACTGTTTCCATTTACCATATTCACCCACAAGGCATTGGTCAACCCAAGGCCATAGCTGAAAACACATGCCCAAGGTGCTATGCAGTAGAACTGAACCTGAAACCACATGGTTGCAAAACTAGCTTCTTAGCTACACAGTTACACCTGTGCCATTTGCGTATTTTTAACATGTTCACAAAGAATAAATTGCTTTTATGATGTGTTTTCTGCTCTGTCATAATGAATTTTTTATTGCAATTAATTTCTTTTACTGATTATATCATTACAATGTAATTTCACCTGTAAATAAAAATAGTGTTTGTAGCGACACTGATTATGATTATCAACAGTACGGGCTGAGAGAAGGTACCTGAGGAGAGTGTTCTGCATACTAAATATACCGTAATCTCACATATGTAATATAGTAATATCATAAATTGACTACATACGGTAGTCTCCACATATGTAATATAGTAAGGTGTAAAAACTAGATATTATCTTTGCAACAAGGCAGCAAAAAAAAAAACTTGCCCTGGGAGTGTTTATAGTTTAAAAACAACAAGCAAGATAGCTCCTATTTTATCTGTCAATATCAGCCCTATTGTGATATATATATATATATATATATATATATATATATATGTGTGTGTGTTCTGTTATTTTTGAGACTAAGTCGACGAATTGCACACAGGTACAAAGTGATAATGTATGTATATGTATTATTATATTATGAATCATTGTATTCATATTATTAATATTTATGTTCATGAAATATATTTATGTCGTAATGAATCGGTTGTAAGTACAGAATTAAAAATGCCATCATAAATTCCAGTCTTTATACGTATATGTACATGTGCGTGTATATATGTATATATATATGTATGCAGATATGCATACATACAGACACACATAGAGAGAGAGAGAGAAAGAGAAAGAAAGATGTTTCATCATAGGGAGGATTTCATAACTACCTGATAGGCTAGGTGATTAGTACTTTGCTAAGAACAGGTGGGGGTTGGTGTAAGGAAGGACATCCAATTATAGAAAATTCTGCCTCAACAAAGTTTCAATTGATCCATACAAGTGTGGAAAGGTAGATATTAAAGTGATGATAGCCATCTGTTGTGTATGTATGTGTGTATATATATATATATATATATATATATATAATACAAATAATTTGAGTATATGCGTATATACGTACATGTATGTACATACCTACATCTACATGTATATATAGATGCATATCTGGGTACAGGATGTTGCAAAAAAAAAGTGGACAAAATGATAAACAGAGTACAGAAAACACACAAGCCTCATAGAGAACATTTCCTTCATCAGCTGCCACCATTCTAAAACTAAGCGTTTCGAAGAGTTATATATATATATATATATATATAAAATCATGCCAGCATGTCTGGGCTGTGCAGTTGAGAAACTTAGTTCACAACCTTGTGATTGGGGGCTTCAATCTCACTGCACCATGAGTAATTATTTTCTACTATAGCCCTGAGCTAGCTAATGCCTTGTATGTGATTTGGAAGTTGTTTATATATGTGTGCGTGCATGTGTGTCAAATCTAGACATATGTGTCTGTATGTGTATAAAAATATTCATATATTTTTCTGTATTTTAAATATGTTTTTCATTATCATTTTAAGATATATACAATTAACTTAGTGTCATTATTGAAGGTATAGATACAACATGTGTGTGTGTGTGTGTGGTTTTTGGATAAAGTGTTTAAAAGTATATATAAAGATGTTGAATGTGTTTCATATTAAAAACTAGAGAATCTGTGTTGTAATATAATAATGACTAATTGAATAATTATCAATGCATTACAGATTAATTTTTTTTTTCTTTTGTTTCAATTTTATCTATATGTAACATAGCATTATATTCTATCTATCCCAACATGATAATTAGTTGACTGAACGTTTCATTGTTTTTTTATGAATATTTCATCCATCTGTTAATCGTTATGTGCCATATTGATTTTTGAAAGCGGGGTGTGATATGTGTCTGTGTGAAAATATAGCATTGACTCTTAGATGGCAGCGTAGAATATGTTTGGATGTTTTCTGTAAACATATCAAATGTCAGCTATTATATTATATGTTGCAAAATAAAAGCAAACCATCTCGGTTTTTAATAGGTTTTTGCAAAAATAAAATTAAAAAATAAAAATAAATTCTCATATTTATTGATAAATTGCTTAATGTAATTACCTCAATTATTTTCATCTTATTTTTTTAACTAAAATTACTTTCAATGCATAATTTGGAATGAATATTAACATGGGTTTTTCTTTCCAATATCATTGTTTGCCGTAATTTTATATATAGTTTTAATACTTGTAATATTTATGTTCAGGTGTGCACATACACATTTTCTTTTAGTGGTTTCACTCACTGACTAGCCATGCTGGCACACTGCCTACAACGGTTTTTAGTTGATTATAGCAACACTAGTATATATTTCATTACTTATTTTATGGTTCTATATTCTACAGATTACCGAAGTTGCCATTTAAATTCAGCACTATTTTTGTTCTTAGCTGGCAGTGTTGTGTAAAACACACACACACAGCATTAAAAGAAAATATAAATGGGGTAGGTTTATGATCAGAATTATTAGTTTGACACACGAAAAAGTGGAAAGAATTTATTCTCATGTTTTAGATATTATCCTTCTTTGGAATGTAGATGGAGAGCGGAAAGATGAGGACAAAATATAAAAGAAAAAAAGTCCAGGCAAAGCGCCAAATTTGATGGCATAAAAGACGCACCCCAATTTCAGCATCACATATTCAGGGGCAAAAAATGTTTTTAGTGCTTAAAACTTATGAGAGGCCCAACTTCACATATCAGATTTAATATGATTTTTTTGAAACTTTTTCTTTAGTTTTTTTTTTAAATTAAAAATTTTTTTTTTGGTAAAAAGTGCATCTTATATGCATTGCTTTTGTGCTTTCTGGTAGCCAGCTCTTCATAGTCTTTTAGTATCCTCCCATCTGGCATCTGGAGTGTGTGGTCCAACCAGCAAAGTTGTCATTATTGAAGTAGGCAGAAGAGGTTGAGTATTTGGGCAAGAGTCAGAACCTTATTAGTGATTTGGTCAGTTCACAATTTATCCAGTATGCATCACAGGCTGCAGAGGTGGAAGGAATTGAGACATTATTCTTCTGTAGATTAGTGGTTCCAGGTCTTAATGACTTGAAGCAGTTTGCTAATGACATAAGCTCTATAAACTGCAACTTTGGTGTACATTATTAGCTTATTATTCTCCCAGATTTTAGGCAGAATTTGTCTGTGATGATGAAGCCAAAGCATGCGAACTCAAGAACCACTTCCAGTTTATAATTGTCCTCTGCAAAAGTATGTCTGGCCACAATGAAATATTACCTTGCTTGGAAACAGGTGAGGGTTAATGACAAGAAGAGCATCCAACCATAGAAAATCTACCTCAATAAACTCAATCCAGCCTATGCAGGCATTAAAATGGTGATGATGATAGTGCAGCTGGGTTTATCTCAATACAGTAATGAGCTTTACTTGGGATTGCTTCAAACTCCATTCATGCTCCATTTCTTCCCAAAAGCCCAAGTGCTGTGCAATTCTATGGAGAGTGGTGCCTTATTAAATGGTGTCTTGCATTGAGTTAGAGACTTTCATTAGAAATACTGCGAAACTAGTGATTCACTTATTGTAAGCTTGTTGCCAACAATGGCTATTGTTTGCAAATCGCAAAAATAGAATAAATGAAAATTAAATAAAATAATAAATAATAACCTTTTACTGAAAGTAGGGTGGGGTAGGGTAGGGTGAGGAAACAACTTTTTAATGAATTGCAAACAACTTTGTATTGAAATAATTCAGTTCGGCATCTGTTAATCACCAGACATTGAAAATATTAATGGTGACAGAATAATAAACGTCAATTTGTATATTTCCCATTTGGAAAGAATCAATTTGGAAATAGATAAATTGGAATTTGTTGAAAAATGGCAGGAAAGAAAATCTGACAGATTTGAAATTTTCTTTTTTTGATTAGTAAAAATTTTCCTTTTTTTATTTTTTTTCTGTTAAGAAAGTTTAATGCAGTTTTTTTTTTTTTTTTGGTTTCTTTTTTAGATAATTTTTTTTAAAAATTTGATGTTGAAGAGACTAAATCAACTTAAGTAGAATTTAAACTCTGTATAATGATGCTACCATTAAGCTATCATTTCTCCATCAAATCTAAAATGTTAGGTTGTTCTGATGAGCAGAATAAATTGGAACATTTGTATATATAATTACAGAGCTTTGTTAGAGGAAAAATTTAGTAATATTGTTTAATACTATGGTTGAACACTTTACATTATATAAAAAAGAAATCACCCATTTGATTGCTTATAATTAATAAATGATCGACTTTGAAAGAATTCTTTCTGAAGTGAAATTATTTCATTATTTTTATTTGCCAATATTAAATTAGTCCTTTGACTAATTTTTATATTTATATCTAAAATGATTATTCTAATAACTATCTTTACTACTTTTTTTTTAATCCTTCATTCAAATACAACATGTAATTTTCAAGATTATATATGTTGAAAGTAGAATAGAATTTTTTGTGAATAATGAACATATGTGTGCATGTAGGCACATACATAATTCATCTGTTATTTAAAAATGCAGAATACTCAATGTACACATCATGGCTTAACATCTGTTTTCCATGCTGGCATAGGTTGGATAGTTTGACAGGATCCGGTGAGCCACAGGGCCGCTTCATGCTTTGGCATGGTTTCTATGACTGAATGTCCTTCCTAATGCCAACCACTTTACAGTGTGTACTTTATTTTTTATATACCACTGACATTAATAAGGTTGCCAAATAACTTGTAAGACTGGAAAGGAAAAGCTCCCCCAACTAAGTGGAGGAAGTATTTGAGATGGGTAAGAGATGGTTTTATGCCAGGGACAAGCAGAAGTGCCTTGCTCTACAGGAGATATGTAGCATTACATAAGGGTGTAAGTAGCTGAGAAGGTAAGATGGTAGTAATGGAGTACCAGAGCAAGCCTTCAAGGACCAAGAGATGATACAGACAGGGGATCAGGCTGAGGACAAAAGGTTTTGTGGGAATCAAGGCACTCATCAGTGAGTTGAAAGATGGTCAAATATTACCATATAACAGAAGTGTGTTGGTGTATGTTTGCATGTACCCTTGTTTTGACATCATGTGATAATTTTAAACAAGCATCACTGTCATACAAGCAGTGTTGTTCATTTCCAAGTATGTTGCTTAGTTGTTAGGGTATCCAGCTTGTGATTGTAAGGACGGGAGCTTGATTATTGGCAGTGCATTGTGTCCTTCAGCAAGACACTTTATTTCACGTTGCTACAGTCCACTCAGCTGGTAAAGATGTAAAGTGCATGTATTTCAAAGGGCCAGCCATGTCACACTCTGTCATACTGAATCTCCCTGGGAACTACCATAGTTTAACATGTATAAGGAACCCTTTTTTTGTTAAAAATTAGGTTAAAAAAAATATTGTCACTGTGGTTTGAAAGATATGTTTTTACAAATGCTAATTAATACATTCACAGCAGTGCATCAGCCCTCTCAATACTTGAATCCAAGTTACACTTGAAACTAGAGCTTGCTGTATTTAGCTGTCAAAATGTGGGAGAATTATCTAGAAGCTACAAGGGCTATGTAGACTAGCAAAGTACAAGCTTTCAAAGGCTGCATTCAGAAACATCTCTTAACACTCTCATTGTTGGAAATATGATCCAGCAACACTATTGTTTATAAATGTATGCATGAAAAATGTAACAACGATTTACCAGTATAGAATCATGACTACATTATGCTGGTTGAGGTTTTAAGTCCAGAAAATTCTTCTGTTTTTAAACAGCACTTAATCCTGTACAGAATGCAAATACATTCTATACTAACCCTTTGCCCATGTTGTGTATCATATGTGGTACACAGAACAGATTTCCATGATAATGTGATAAATATTCTCAGTTTTGTTTTTCAGTTCAGAGTAACTTGGGATTTACAAAAAGAAAGCTTCATATTATTCAGAATGCAACAAAACAAACATGGATGTTCAGGACAAACTTAGGAAAATGCTTTGGATAGACAAATAGAGTATTCGCTATTCTGAACTGATTCTACTTTGGTTACTAATAACAAATTTTTACCCAACCTACCAACTACTTGCAACACCAGTAATTTGTCAATCACAATTTTTCTGTCAGTAGAAGTGAAATTTGTCTAAGTATACTGATGATGTGCAAACATGCAGAAGTCCAGATTTAGCAATTCCACTGCTATTGCCGGACACTTTTTGTTGGCTATTGATATGCTTGTGTGCTTTTAAGCACTATATGTCTACACGAGATGTTTTCTCAAGATGAATGCCACAATGTTGTGACCTTCTACTCTATATCCATGTTAAGTAAGATATATAGAATGCAATTCTGATTTAATACCACATCCATCACTAATAAGTTCTTTTTATTTTTTCATTTTATTTTTTTTTTTTTAACATATAACAGACATTAAGGACAAATAACATGACCACTATAAAAACTTGAAACTGATTTACAGCTTTTGTTTCCCAGGCATTTTTATTTATTTAGGACCTGTTAAGACATGCTCACAGCTTCTTTTAATACTGTTAAGTTTGTTCAACAAAACATTGATTAATTGCTTCTTTTTTGTCTTCTTTGTCATACTCTTAAGTTTCGCATTATTTACCTATAGATATGTTAATAATAGGAAATTGGAACTCATTGATATCAGCTCCAACTAAACCAGAAAATCTCTTGTTGTTCTCTTAAGTTTTCTTTGTGATTTGTATTGCCATATAGCAAAACCTCATGAACTGGAGTATCTTTCAATAACTTTACAGTTCTTATTAAATCCTCTAAATCTGAGATTTTATTAAATCTCTTTATCTTATGCTTTAAACTAATTCTAAATAATTTTTTTTCTTTTCATATTTGCAGATGTGCAATGGGAGAAATACAGGTGCAGTCATATAAAGTAAGTACTTTCAAGATTTGTAAGGTCTTTTTATGACATTTTATGAATGCACATAGAGATATACAACAAAGAAAAATTTTGCACATACACAAACACATACTTGAGATACAGCAAGCAATTATACAGTACACAATTGTAGATGTGTACATGTCATTGCAAGCAATAATGTATTGTTGAATTGGTAACTTTTGCACATATACTATAATAATAATAATAATAATATCCATTTTCATTTAACGTCCAGTTTTCCATGTTTGCATGGATCAGATTAACCAGACATATTTTCACAGAAGATTGGGAACAAAAGATACTTCTTGCGCAACATTTGCATTCGTTTACAACTATCACATGATGTCAATGCAAAAAAGACTGTGTGAGACACACACACATGATGAGCTTCTTCCAGTTTTGATCCACCAAATCCACTCACAAGGCTTTGGTCGGCTCGAGGCTTTAGTAGAAGGCACTTTCCTAAGGTGCCACTCAGTTGGACTGAATCCAAGACCATATTGTTGGAAAGCAAGCTTCTCAACCACACAGCCACACCTGTGCCTAAATCAGGGGATGCATACCGCTGAAAATTTCCGCTATATAAATACATGTAGATGGATATGAAATAATGTTCTTTTGCGAATAGCTACGCTTGTAAATTAAGCTGTATGTATGTACGTACGTGCACGTGTGCGCACGCATACACACACTTTATTTGTGGGTTAACAAGGCTACCATTGGTTTCATACTGAGAATTCTTGGCAGTTATCAAGCCTGCCACATGGGATGGAGACAGATACCAACATTCCATGTGGTAGGCTTGATAATTGCTGAGCATTCTCTGCATGAAACCTATAGTAGCCTTGTTGATCCACAAATAAAGAATATTTATTCACCAATGTGGTGTTGCACTCATTCTCACTGTTTCGGTCCTCATTCTCTCTCTCTCTCTCTTTCTCTATCTCTCTCTTTCTCTATCTCTCTCTCTCTCTCTCTCTCTCTCCCTCCCTCCCTCTCTCTTTCTCTCTCTCTCTCTCTCTCTCTCTCTCTCTCCATGTACCTCCCCTACAGCAAGACACCTGTTTCTGTCTCTCTGTCACACTCTAACCTTTCATCATTTGGCACAAGATCACCTCCTCCAGTGCCCCCTCCCCTCTTAAAGGATCTTTGTCTTGCAAGTTACTTGGTGACCCTGTCAGTGCTGGTGCCACATAAAAAGCATCCAGTCCATACTGTAAAGTGGTTGGCAGCAGCAGCAGGTGGTGGTGGTGGTGGTGCTGCTGCTGCTAAAAACTGACTACCATGAACGATAGCCAGTTATGATGTTTATTTTTTTTGTAGATATTGGGAGATAGAATTG
>NC_069000.1:14294455-14295242 GCF_001194135.2 Octopus bimaculoides
TATATATATATAACCAAGGAGAATGGAATAAGTCCTATTATTTAACACCTAAATGAAATTATGTATGTGTGTACATGTATTATATGTGTGTGTGTATATATATATATGTATGTATGTGTGTATGTATAAAGATACAGTTATGCATTTTTAGTGTACTTAGTTGGTGTGCAGTGAATTTTCCAGCCTTCTTTTTGCTTTTATTCACTAAAACACTCTTAAATAGCTCTATATAGTTTCATAACTAATCCTCCAACCAATTAGATGTTATATTTCACACTATTCTGAGTAATAATTATGAAGATGGAAAAAAAGGCAAAAATACATCATCGGTAGTTTCATAGTTATTTCAATTTGTATTCGTTTATTGGATTCGGTCATGGGTTGTAGCCATGCTGCAGCATTTTGTGTAAAGTTGATCATATTGCTCTCCCCCTCCACACACACACACACACACACACACACACACACACACACACACACACACACACACACACTGATATTCATTTTATCAACCTGTGAAAGGCATAGTGTGTGTGTGTGTTTGTGTAATTAATAGAGCAACAGAAGCAGTATTAATACCAAAATGCAATCTTTATAGGCACAGGAGTGGCTGTGTGGTAAGTGGCTTGCTCACCAACCACATGGTTCCGGGTTCAGTCTCACTGCGTGGCACCTTGGGCAAGTGTCTTCTACTGTAGCCTCGGGCCGACCAAAGCCTTGTGAGTGGATTTGGTAGACGGAAACTGAAAGAAGCCCGTCGTATATATATATATATATATATATATAT
>NC_069000.1:14296129-14297696 GCF_001194135.2 Octopus bimaculoides
AATATACATGTATATGTATGTGTATGCATATATGGAAAAATACATGCATGTGTATATGGAAATATACATGCATGTGTATAAATGGAAATATACGTGCATGGGTATATATGTAAATATACGTGCATGGGTATATATGTAAATATACGTGCATGTGTATATATGTAAATATACATGTATGTGTATATGGAAATATACATCCATGTGTATATATGTAAATATACGTGCATGTGTACATGTGTAAATATACATGTATGTGTATATGGAAATATACATGTGTGTGTGTGTATGTATGTGTATAGTGAGGGGAAGAGAGAGGTTGGGGATGCACTAGGATAATTAAGACAGTCCCGGACAACACATGACATTTACGTCTTCCTACGCACACAAGTCAAGGCTGGTAGATGCACTAAAGAAGAAAAAAACTGGTTTTATGGCCTTCCTCAATACTACCCTTGATAACAAATGACAGCAACCTTATTATCGCAACAGGCAAAGGTGTTACTGGAGATAACACTTGGTTTCTGAAGTGTACACAGAGACTAGGGATATGATGTGAAGAATAATGTGGTGGTGGTGGGGGGAATCAAACTTCCTAGAGTTCTGTGATTCAAATGAGTTGACTGTTTGCAACACTAACAAGAAACCAGCCACTCAATCACCAACCAATTATGCAGACATACACACAAACCAGGTATTACTCTTTGTTCTCCAAGAAACAAGATAGGAACATGGTTGTAAAAGCTAAGTGTTTACTTGGTGAATAATGTACTACTTGTGATAGTAACTTGACATGAACTAGTGATAGTAAGAGCTGGATAGATCCAGATGTACAAGAGAATCAGGAGAAAGGGGATGTGGAAGCTGGAAGAGTCCTTGAATAGTTATACATATAACAAGAAGGAGGAGGAAATAGAGACCTGTAACATAGAAGACAAGGCAACTGGGAGTTTCTATGAGACAACCTGTTGAGGGTTACAGCTAGATCTGGGGCTGACACAAGAGTTCAAACCAGGCAGAAGATGGCAGTGGTATACACACACACACACACACACACACACACACACACACACACACACACAGAATGCTAAGTGATGCTCCTGGAAAGACCAGATGAATGGGACAGTAATGATCTATATTAAATCGCTAAAAGAGAAGCTAGACATCAGATATATGTAACAAGGAGGTGGATGTTTGCCAATGTTTTGAAACATTAAGATTAGAGACATGAGGTGAACTGGATTTTAAGACACTGTACCACAGAGAACCCTAACATTTTAGGGAGAGGTACTTGATTTGACTGATTATCAAAAGACAGTCATGGAAGTTCTATTATGAGAAGTAGGTGGATAAGGAGAATGCATGGGAGAGGGCCTACCCTACTGAGGGGCTAGGTGCCAAAGTTGGCAGCAGTAGAGTTACAAGCCTGATTAAGGATGTGAAAGCATAGTTTTATTACCCCTACCATGAAACCATATTTTCTTTTCATACTGCAAATTACAAATATCTTCACATCTGCACACATACATACATATTTCCCTATATTAATACAAAAACCTCCCCCTCTCTT
>NC_069000.1:14298291-14302986 GCF_001194135.2 Octopus bimaculoides
AAATGTTTTTAGTTGGAGTTATGAACATAACTCCAACTAAAAACATTTATCTCCCCTTACACACACTTCCTGTTTTGACACCACACTTCCTGCTTAACACAAACTTTTAACCCTTTTTTAAAACTTAACACAACTCTCAATTCTCATGCATCCTTATTTCTCCAACCATTATATACATGGATTACCATTGAACTTCAAAAGCTCAAAGACAATATAATGTATTGGTATATTTATTTTTTTATATATTATTTTTTTTATATATTATTTTCTTCATTTTGTACTTCTTTGTAAAAAACATTTTCATTCTCCCTCTTCTTGAAAATTTTATGGACCAGTGTGAAACCCAAGTTGGCAACGTGTATTCTGACCAACCATATGTAAATAACTGATTTATATTTTGTCTCTAGTAATGAGTATTCTTTCTTCCATTTGATAAATATAACATGCACACCCATTTTAATTCATATCTTTAAATATGCACATGCATCATAGGTATAAACAATCATCATCGTTTTTAGCATCCACCTATCCATGCTTGCATGGGTTAGATGGAGATTATTGAGGCAGATTTTCTGCAGTCAGAAGCCCTTTATGATGTCAGCACTCACCTCTTTCCAAGCAAGGTAATATTTACCCATGGCTAGACATTTTCTTGCAGAATATTGGGAACGAATGACACTGCTTGTATAACAGTGACACTCATTTACACCAGTCATGTCAAGATAAGGGGACACAAACACACACACACCCATGTATGACAGATTTCTTTCAGTTGTCTACCAAATCCATTTACAAGGCTTTGGTCAACCTGAGGCTTTAGCTGAAAACACTTATCCAAGGTACCATGCAGTGGAACTGAACCCCAAACCATATTGTTGGGAAGCAAACAGCTACAACTGAGCCTAAACAGTATCATGTTCAGTTAAATTCATGTGTCATATTTTTTTTACATTGTTCTCTGTTTCTCTTTAAATTTTTCTGTGCTGCCAAGATAATTTGGTATTTTAATGATATACTTTGCTAAACTATTTTTTGTGAGAAAATGTAACAATTATGTCAAAGCTATATTTACAGGAAGAAATATGGTGACAACTATAATTCATTATTAATTAGTTTTATGCCACATATCAGACTTGTTCAGCCAGGCAGTAGACAATATTTATTTAAAAATGTTATTAATCTATGTATTATTTTTTGAATGATTCAAAGATTGTCATCATTATCATTATAACATTCATTTTTTTTATGCGTGTATGGGTCAAGCTTAATCTGCGGTTCAGATTTAGATTTATTTAGGAGTAGGTGTTGGCGTTGTTGTGTGGTTAACAAATTTGCTTCGCCGCCATACAGTTTTGGGTTCAGTCCCACTGCATGGCACCTTGGGCAAGTGTCTTCTACTATAACTCAAGTTAATCAAAACCTTGTGAAAGGATTTGTTGATGGAAACTGAAAGACAACTGCCTAGTGTGTGTGTGTATGTGCCATGTAAAAAGTATCTGTGCTGGTGTCACATAAAAAGCACCTGTACTGGTGCCATGTAAAATGCACCTGTGCCAGTGCCATGTAAAAAGCACCTGTGCTGGTTCCACATAAAAAACACCTGTACTGGGTCCACATAAAAAAACACCTGTGCTGGTGCCACATAAAATGCACCTGTGCTGGTGCCATGTAAAAAGCACCCAGTATACTCTGTGAAGTGGTTAGCATTAGGAAGGGTACCCAGCTGCAGAAGCCATGCCAAAACAGACAATTGGAGCCTGGTGCAGCTCCCTGGCTGGCCAGCTCCTGTCAAACCACCCAACCTGTGCCTCCACAGAACGGTGGATATTTTTGTTTCTTTGTCATGCCATTGCATTAGTGCTATAAATAAACGTCATTCATTTCCAAAATACCGTGAAAACATGTCTGGCTACAAGGAAATATTACCTTGCTTGGAAACAGGTAAAGATTAGTGACAGGAAGGGCATCCAGCTGTAGAAAGTCAGCCTTAGTAAATTCCATCTGACCCATGGAAAAGTGGATGCCAAAACAAAGGTGGTGATAATGATGTAATTGTTAAATAGTTAAAAAAAAAAAAATTATACCCAACATTAGGTTAGACCTATGGTCTATCAGTCCTGAAGTTCCCTTGGCTTTTTAGGCAGCTCCACCAACCATTATTGTCTTGCCAACTTTACTTCAGTTACTCATTTTTGCTGAGTGAACTAAAGCTATGTGAAATGAAGTGTTTTCCTCAAGAACACCAGACATTGCTCAGTCTTGGAATTGAAACTACAAGCTTACAATCATGAGTCCAACACCCTAACCACTAAGCCATGTGCCTCCACTGTTAAATAGTTCACATATTTAACTGCGACTTTGCAGTTATTCTAAGTTTATTGCTTGCTTGCTTGTAATTTAGTATAGTTCCACATCACACCATTCAGGAGTCACTTCAATTAATGACTTGACTTTTTGCTCTTACTCTATGCTCTCATACCATGAAGGCGCATAGCTAAGTGGTTAGGGTATTCAGCACATGATCCTAAAGTCATGAGTTTGATACCTAGCAGCATGTTGCGTCCTTGAGCAAGACCCTTTATTTCACATTGCTCCAGTCCACTCAGCTGGCAAAAATGAGTTGTACTTATCATTCAAAAGGGCCAGACTTGTCACAAACTGTGTCAGACTGAATCTCCCTGAGAACTACGTTAAAGATATGTTTTTTTATGGAGTGCTCAGCCACTTGCATGTTAATTTCACAAGCTGGCTGTTCTGTTGATTGGATCAGCTGGAACCCATGTGTCATAACCAACAGTGTACCAGTAACTCTCATATCTTTGTTTTCTTGACTTGTTTATTAGTACAGTTTCTGCATATACACCTACAGTATTTATACTATGAATGTTTTTCTTGTTTCCTATAGAGAATAAACAGAGTTCATTAAGCTTTATTGCTAAGTTTAAATTTAAAATGCTGTATATTAAATATTTTGCAAGTTGTAGATATAGAGTTCCAAAGTGTTTAACATTAAGAAATTTGAAAATCTGCATGGAAAAGAGGTGTATTAAATGGTGCGTCTGCAAATAATTACTAAAAAAACTAATTATTATAGTAAGCACAGAGAAGCTGGGAGAATGCAGCTTGAATATCATAACTCTAATCAGTTAGTTGAGTGATATCAGATTAGAAAACACGAAAATCAGAAGGCTTTAAGCCCTGCAATACATGAGAGGACAACCTTCACGAATCTGAGCTAATCCTTGAAATTTACTACTTGTGTAATATATCTCCATTGGGAAAACTAAGATAGATTAGATAAGTTAGGAGAAAATTATGTTATAAAAGATAAAGTAGAAACACTCTGTTCTGAAAGTCTAAAACTTAGTTGTTGTTTTTTTGGGGGGGTTTTTTTGTGTGTGTAGTTATTTACAGCACGTTTTGGGGGTTTTTTTGTTTTTGTTTTTTTGTAACATGTAGATTCTTCCTTAAGCTTTTTTTTTTTATCTTATCGCTCTAAGGTATTAAGGAGTGAGAGGAGGAATACATTCAGTCTCCTTTTAGGAAGTGCTCTTATTACATTTTCCTCTGTTGTAAACTGGAGTATGTAAATTAAGTTGGGCTGGTGGTTTGAGATTTGACCAAACCCCCAGATAAATGAAAGATCGCTTACATATGCACACTACAGGGGATGTTTCCTTGAAAATTGTTCTTGTGGGTCTGTCTAGAGTCAGTACAATCAAGTGACATATTTCAGTTCTTAAAGGTCTCTCAGGGTCTAACTGGAATACTTTTCATTGTATGTATTATGGATGTTTCTATAGGATCTGTTATTTTACCTGGGGATCAGGTTTTTATACATGTATTTATCTTTCTTTTGTCTGTTGTCTTTTACTTGTTTCAGTCATTGGACTGTGGTCATGTTGGAGCATCATCTTGAACGCTTTTTTAATCAAATAAATCAACCTTAGTACTTGCGGTTTTTTTTCTTCTTTTCTTTTTGTGGTACTTATTGTATCAGTCTCATTTGCTGGACTGCCAAGTTGTGGGGGTGAGATGTGGTGGTGACAAAGCCCTGACCACACACACACACATCACACAAACAATGGGCTTCCACACAGTTTCCATCTACCAATGTCACTCACAAAGCATTGGTCAGCCCTGGGCTATAGTAGAAGACACTTAACCAAGGTGCTGCACTGTGGGGCTCATAAGGACATTGGCAGTTGTCCAGGTTCCTCTTGTAACAATTCAGTTCATTATTTTAAGTTCAATTTGATAATTACATTATTGTAGATACTGAATGAAGCCTTTCCGATCATATTGCAGACTAGCCCGAAAAGCATCGGGTTTTGGATTCTGATCATGTGACATCTGAACAATCTAGATGCATCTCCCTGCAGACTTATTCCCACTCATCATCCCTCTTTCTACTCTCACTCTCCCCAGAGCCTGCAACCCTCTGTAATGATTCTCTTTCTCTCTTTCTCTTTCTCTCTTTCTCTTTCTCTCTTTCTCTTTCTCTCTTTCTCTTTCTCTCTCTCTCTGCCTACATTTTTACTAAAGCATATTTTATGCATAATAGCTCTTGTTTTTCCTATAGCTTGTAACTTCTGCATGCTAAATCCAAGTAACATGCTTACAAAAAGTTAAATTTCAAAAAGGGTTGGGTGTGTTTTTGCTGGGGGTTTTTTTTTTTTTTTTTTTTTTTTTTTT
>NC_069000.1:14303103-14336371 GCF_001194135.2 Octopus bimaculoides
TTTTTTTTTTTTTTTTCTTTTTTTTTTTTTAATGGTAGGATTATGTTGGAGAGAAATTATGTACATTATCTATCTAATAATCGTAAAATTGAATGTAAAAGACAAATAATGGATAAAAAAAAGTAGACTACAAGTTACACATTCATATAATCCATTTCAGAAGTTCCTAGTTTGTCTCTGAACAGGGGCGTTGAAGTCCACATGCATCAGTTAACTGTTAGAAATAAACACAAGATCTTTTGAGGAATGTTATATCTGAGTCTACTGCCAAGTTATAGCATGCAGGTGCTCGCGCACACACACACACACACACACACTTGCCACTTTCTTTCACTATGGCTACTTTAACCCTTTAGCATTCAGTAGCCTTAGTGGTTAGGGTGTTGGACTCACAATTGTAAGATTGTGGTTACAATTCCTGTACCAGGCAATGCATTCTGTTCTTGAGCAACACACTTCATTTCACATTGCCCCAGTCCACTCAGCTGGCAAAAAGGAGTAACCCTGCAACAGACCGGCATCTTGTCCAGGTGGGGAATACATATGCCATGAAACTGGGAAACCAGCTCTTATGAGCCAGCATTACTCAAAAAGGTAAACTGATGTAGTTTAGCGAATTATTTAAATTAAGAAACATTCACTTTTTTTTATGTAAGGAATAAAGTTAGTTAGTTCATTATTAGTAATTGATTTGTCATGTGTTGTTCATGTTTAACCCATGACAGCCCTTGATTCTAGGGCACAAGCTTCTTTTTTTTCTTTTTTTTTTAAGTGATCTAAGTAAAAATTTCCTTTCAAAATTTCATGCTAATTTGTGTTTCAAATGTCAGTTTAATAACTGCAAAGTTATTTTACTATATTCTCCATTATTTCCAAAATTAATTGAAATAATGAAATAATGGGGGGTGTATTTCAGTTTGAAATATGGTGACACAAGGGTCAACTTGGTCAAGAAACGGAGCTTGTGTAACTAAATAAGTATTAGATATATTAGGTAAAATATATGGAGCAAATGCATTTGACCTCGACTATTCTGTGTAAGCAAGAATATTTATGATAGCAAGTTAGGTGAGCTTCTATCAATATCAGAGGGTGAGGAAATTGAGAGGAATTAGTCAAGTGAAATAGTTACTGACTGGGAATCAAATCTGGGTCATAGATACAGATGGCTGGGAGCTTGTCACTTTATTATTTTTTTTATTATTTTACAAGCAGGAGGCATATGGGTTATAATTGCTAGTCTCGTTTTTTAATGAGCCTTTCAGAATGGGATATCATGTCTATTTTAGAATTGGTTTATTTATTTATCTCTCTTGACAAACTCACCTGAATCTAGTTTCACGTTACCTAGTAAGTTTTCTATTATTATTTTTTTCTTAATATCAGCTTCCTGTAGGGTGTTTTTTTTTTTGTTTTGGGTGGGGGCGTTCTTTTCTCTACAGCTTTGCTGTTAAGATTACTTTCATGTTCTGAGTTCAGTTCCTGCCAGTGTTGACTTTGCCTGCTATCCATCCAATGTTGGTGAAATACTATCAAGTACGAGGGTCTATTTAATTGCCTGCATTTGAAACCAAGACCATAGAAAGTAAAATGAAAAAAAATATTTTAACTCAAATTGAAATCCAAACTTCACAGGGTTAAAAAAAAAATAAATAAAGGAAATTAGAATTATTTAATTGCCTGCATTTGAAACAAAGACCATAGAAAGTAAAATGAAAAAAAATATTTTAACTCAAATTGAAATCCAAACTTCACAGGGTAAAAAAAAAAGAAAATTAGAATTGCTAGCAATTTTGGATTTTACACAAAATGTCTAACTTAAGAAGATTAGTCTATAATCACTCAGTGCATATAGTTCAGTCTTTTATCTATTCAAGTAATCAATATATATCTTTTACTCTGTGCTGTTTATTGACTCTACTATTTCCCTTAAAATTTTTTACTGCCATATCTCTGTGGAGACACTACCTTTGTTTCAATTAATTTTGAAAACAATTAAGAATTTATTTATATAACTTTATCATCATCAAACTGGTTTACGACAGTGAGCTGGCAGAATTGTTACCATGCTGGGTAAAATGCTTAGTGGTATTTTGTCCGTCTGTATGTCCCGAGTTCAAATTCCACCAAGGTCTAATTTGTCTTTCATCCTTTCAGGATCGATAAAGTAAGTACCAGTTGCACGCTGGGATCAATCTAATTGACTTTATTCTCTTCTATAAAATTGCTGGCCTTGTACCAAAATTTGAGACCATTATTAAGCGGGTTTTGAAACATAAATTAACACAAAATTTTGATTGGAAGTCTTTATTAAGGTCATTTTAAAAACAGGAACTTTGTATCCTAGAACCAGGGGTGGTCTCAGGTCAGTTGGTGTCAAAGGGGTTAATCTGTTATAGTTAATAACTGAATCCTCAACTAACTTGCCAATATCTCAGTTGTAAAATGTTAGTAATAAACTTGCTGGCTGTGCATTTCTTAGACATTTACAGTTAAGGTAAATAGCTTGAAGTATTTATCTAAAAGATTTAAACAAATGCAGGCATGGTAAGAAGTTTGCTTCCCAACCACATGGTTCTGGGTTCAGTCCCAATATAGCCTCAAGCCAACCAAAGCCTTAGAAGCTTGCCAAGTGTGTGTCTAGATAGATGTTTGTGTCTGTGTTTGTCCTCCACCTCTGCTTGGCAACCGGTGTTGGTATGCTTACATCCCCATAAATTAGCAGTTGAGCGAAAAGAGACTGGTAGAATAAAACCAGGCTTAAAAAAAACAAGTACTGGGTTTGATTTGTTTGACTAAAAGTCCTTCAGGGCTGCACCCCCAGCATGGCTGCAGTCTAATGACTGAAACTAGTGAAAAGCAAAGAAAAGAAGCTGACAAAAATTATGGAAAGAAGAAAAGCATAATGATAATTCTGTTCTGACCGAATTTGTATGTTAGTTTATATGTATTGCCCTACAAACTTTAATCAAGTTATTGGACTGTTGTTAGAAGCCATAAATTGTCACATAAAACTATAAATCAGTTTCAAGTATCTCTTTTAAAAAAAATTTTTGTTTTGAAATGAAGTCAAATTATATATGTATCACAATGTAGCTGAAATAAAATAGACTCAAAGAAGCCTTCTGTTTATTAACCTTTAGATCCCATCCTGCCTGAGACTAACCCTGATTCTATGACACCAACTTCCTGTTTTAAGGTTATCTAAATTAAAGGCTTAATGATGGCAAAGTTATTTTTACTGAATTTTTCATTATTGTTAAAATTAATTGAAACCAAGACAGGAATATTTAATGAGAAAAATGGTTAAAAACAAAGAAGGCAATGGCGGGGTTAAATACAAGTGATATAGACTTTGTCTTTTCCTTTTGTTGTACAAGTTTTCTAATTAATTAGAAATAAATCAAACAGATGAATTTTTTTTTAAATACAGCTTACAGACTTGAAATTTTCAAGAATATTTGCATTTTAATTGACTAGATTAAGTTTATCTGATTGTTCAATTTTCTCATTCATTAGCAATTTTACAGACTTAACCCCTTAATGTTCAGATTACACTCTATCAAGCATAATGCTTATTTATTCATTATTTTGAATTTATCATGCATTATCTCATAGCTTTGAGATTTCAAAAATATGATTGCTTATTTTTAGAATGACATTGTAGAGCAGGTATGAGAGGCTAGATCCAGCTGGTTTGAACATAAAACAAGTAGAATATTTGAGCCTGGCAGTTGGTTTAGATGCTAAAAGCAGATCAATATTAATGTCTTATGTATGAAGATATTTTTCAGCGGCATTTACTATAATTTCATTTTAATATCGGACCTCTTCTTATGAACTTGTTTTGTGTTAATTTAGCCACAAGCCATCCTTAATTGAGTAGATCTCTTGAACTCTCCAGCCATGACCATGTAACAGGGAATCAATTATCCCATATGTTCTTCCTTCTTTAACATGGCACAAGCCTCTATGTTACCTTGTAAGGCTCTGCATTTCCAGATTTGACCTCACTATGTCTTGCATTTTTCTGTATTTGCTGTCAATTTGACGGTGTGTGTGTGTGTGTGTGTGATTTTTTGTAGGGGACAGGTATTGATCGTTCTTGTTACAATTATGTAGCCTTGAACTTGTCTCTCTTTCCCAACAGTACTTCCTTCTGCTAATACCATAAATGCTTGGTCTTTCATGCAAGTTTAACTTTGTATATCTTGTAAGTCATAGGAAACATCTTAAGTTTCAATATCAGACTGCACCACACCTTTTTTTCTTTCACATACTTGGAAACAGCAACCATTTTGTCAAGTGATGTGTCTGGAATTTAGAAAAATACTTATTACATGATATAACTGAAATTGCTTTTTTTTTTTTTTGGTACATGGCCAGGGATTTTTTTTTAATGGGGGTAAGTCAATTACATTGACCCCAGTGATCAACTGGTACTTATTTATCAACCTTGAAAGGATATATAGCAAAGTTGATCTCTGTTGTATTTTAAACTTAAATTGTAAAGCCAGAAGAAATGCTGCCAGTAGGGTAATGATTCTGCCAGCCTACCACTTTCTACCATAATATATTTATGCTGATGATTAAGTTTGGTTCACTTTTTGGTGGCAAAATATCATTGTTTTACAAATAGAAATTATTAACAACTGATTTTGTAGTCTCTCCATAGAACGTTGAAATATGACTTCATAATTTTAGTGGTTGTCATCTCCTTTCCAGTTCTTTTACTTTCTAAGGCTTTTTTTTTTTTAGTTCTGCTCTTGCACCAGTCACCATTAAAGTGGTGACAACTGAATTTCTCTTTTTTAGTTTTATATTGCATATAACTGCTGTCATTATTTTATACATATATATATACAATATGTACTGATATATATATATATATATATATATATATATATATATATATATATAATTAATTCAGAGATGGGCAAAACCCATGTTCTTTGTAGGCTCTCTCAAACCAGTGATGGTGATGATATTCAGTTTCAGCATTTATATATATATAAATCAATGTTTGTACGAAAGGCAAAGGTAAAGAGGAATCTTGGTGATTTGCATTTTGGGGGAATAAAGACTGGGCAAAGTGTATTTCATTCTATCTTTCCCAACTCAGCTGTGAAGAGTAAATAGAAAAATCTCAGAATAACACTGACAATAGATTGATGTTGTGTCTAGAAGGAGATTCATTATTTATGCAGCATCATGTACTCAATCATGGATTTTAGAAACTCATCGTAGCTCTTCATGATATTTTTTCCGTTTTTTTACTTGATGATAGCAATGCTTACTATCCACACTGTCTCTCGTGTATTTTGAACACTGTTATTTGCACCAATATTTTCAGAAAACTGTCAATACCAACTATATCTAGACATTCCATTTCTTATAATTGTGCTTTATTTTCCCTAACAATTTGGAACATTCCATTTGCATCTGTTTTAAATTCAGTCTGCAGTAATTTGCTTTGGGAAATAAAATTTCTCAACTACTTTGCTCCAAGTATCTAAATATAAAGAATTTAGATTTTATATATATATATATATATATATATATATATATATATATATTGTAGTTCCTTTTACAAGACTTTTCTGCTATGCTAAAAGTTACTGATTACTTAACCATTATATCACAAAGTAAATTAGATTCTATTCGATCTATTTAATTAATTGCTGATGATTCTCTAATTGTTATTGACATGGTTACTGCTGCTGAAAGCAAAATCATTATAAATATCTATACTGTATATTCTCAGTAAATTCTTAAAAATAGTTATTTGAAATATTGAGGCATTAGTCATTATTATTATTATTTGTTTACTTATTTATTTATTTATTTTAGATCTAGTTTGAATGTTTTGTTTAACAGTGGATTTGATTTAAGATGCAGATTTTCATTTAGAATTACTTTATAAATGGTTCTTATTCCCTCAGTGATGAGTCATTTCAATATGCTTCTCTCGTAAAATATGCTTGAACAAATGCAGAAATGACCTCAGACAATATATTGTCAGTACGTCCAGGTAACCAACGAACGTTAACTGATTGAAAATGAAAATGAATCAGCATGCGTTCATGCAGCAAGGATTTCGAAAGTTATGAGAACTGTCTTCTTGGGACTGAATAGCTGTAGATTATGGTTGTATTGACGATCAAGTCTGAAAGTAAACTGTCCAGCGGAAAATTACGTGCTTGTATGCTTGACATAAAAATCAATGGTTGAAGTTTACAAGAATACAGACTTTTCTACATAACATTTGAAGAAAACTACCACATATATATATATATGTATGTATGTCTATGTAATTTTGGTTCCAGCAGCAGTAATTATGTAGAAAACAATTTGGGAATTAACATTTAATTAATTAGATTGAATAGATTCTAATTTGCTGTGCATTAAATGAGATAAATATATAATGGTTTAATATTTGTTAATCTTATATTAACTGTTGCTTATGAGTGCAGATGTATAGGAGAATAATTAACAGTGGAATAAATTCTTCATGATAAAATTGTATATTTGTTATTTTTTATACTGATCTCTATTATGATTATTTTGTCTTTTAATGACTGGTAGAGTAATAATGTTGTATATTGTTACTATGACAGCTAAGGAGAGAGGAGTAATTATAGGGTTTAACTGTTTTTGTTACCATATTTCTGTTGAAATACCTTGCCTCTCAATTAATTTTGAAAATTATAAAGAATTTATTAAAATAACTTTGGTGTTATTAAACTGGTGTTTGGAGCATAAATTAACATGAACATTTGATGGGAAGTTTTAATTTAGATCCCTTTAAAAAGGGAAGTTTGTATCATAGGGCCAGGGGTGGTTCGAGGCAGGTTTAACCCTCAATAGGATTACACTGATGGGTTTGAAAATATTTGAAAGAATAACAAAAGAGTTAAGCTTAATTAGTTAAAAAATAAAATCCTCATGGAGATTGTTTCTAAACAACTATATTTTATTAAATTAAATAAAGTATGAAGCATAGTGCAAAACATCAAGAAAAAAACTGGATCAGTATCATTAATCAAATCTCACAGCATATCGAATAAATTAGGTGTGACGTTATCTGAAAACTCTAAATGAAGTGACAAATGGTTTGTGATGAATGATGGAATATTGTAAGGCAGACACCTTCAACAGATTTCAATCAATATGAAAACCTGAATGCTAAGAAACAATGTATTTTTGGACCTGAAGGTAGTAGGCAAGCAATTTGATTTCTCTTGTTCTGTTTGTAAGCTCCACTACTTTTCAATGAAATGTCAAAGAACCAATTCCAAATTGAACTTCCACAAAACTGTTTTCTTAAATTAAAACTATATGGTTATGAAATTTGAATGTGTGTGTCTTTCTCTTTCTCTCTCTCTTTCTCTCTCTCTCTCTCTTTCTCTCTCTCTCTCTTTCTCTCTTTCTCTCTCTCTCTCTCTCTCTCTCTCTCTCTCACTTCTTGTTTCTAAGTATTCTCATTTCTAATTTCAGATTTACATTTCAAGAAATATCTTTGAAGATTTTCAATGAAGATGATGGATGGAGCTGAATCTGTGCGGTCAGGTAAAAGCGACCGCTCGGAGCGGTCACATCGAAGCCATGGTAGCATGCATCACCGCCACCACCAACGCCAACCAAGTAACCGTCCGCACCGCAGCCAAAGCCGAGACAAGGTGCGTGGGGGTGATGAACATATTGACGATCGTGCTGTACAGCATAGGGACCATCATATCGTGTCGGGTGAAGACGAATGTGAGGAACGTATCGAAGTTCAAATACTTCCCCAAGATGATAACTGGGGAGACAACACAACAGCTATCACAGGAAATACTAGTGAAACTGCATTTTCAATGGAAGATATGCACAAATTTTCTAAAGATCTTGATGACAGCATTGGCTTCGACTGTACTCGTTATGTTGGCACAGCTCTTGCTACTTTTCTAAGCTTGTTTGGATTTGCTTCACCTATCATTATGGTCATTCTACCCAAACTCGGGATAATGACCTGGGATGCAGGACCTTGCAAACCTGAATGTGAAGGCCTTCTGATCAGTTTTACCTTTAAACTCATCATTTTACTCATGGGAACTATGGCCCTTTTCTTTCGCCATCCAAAAGCCACCATGCCGCGTGTTTATGTATTTCGTGCCGTTGTACTCTTTCTTGTGTTTGTGCTTACATTTGCTTTCTGGCTCTTCTACGGAGTACGCATCTTCAAAAGGAAAGACGCGAAAACAGAATATTATAACATTGTCCAGTTCTCTGTCTCCCTTGTAGATGCTCTCCTTTTCATTCATTACTTATCAATTATTGTGCTTGAAATTCGCCAATTACAACCACAGTATGTAGTCAAGGTTGTGAGATCACCTGATGGATTGAGTCAAAATTACAACATTGGAATCTTAAGCATTCAAAGAGCAGCTGTCTCAGTTTTGGAAAATTATTACAAAGATTTTCCTGTGTTTAACCCATACTTGGAAAATGTCCATAAGCGGTCCTCAAAAGTAACTAGTCTCAAAATTTATGATGTCGATGGTGTTAATACTTCTGGACCACAAGGTCGTCAACGGGCTGTATTTGCTCCTAATAGTAGGAGGCGAGATACTAGTCACAATGAACGCTTTTATGAGGAACAAGAGTATGAGCGCCGTGTTCGTAAGAGAAAAGCAAGACTTATCATGTCCGCTGATGAAGCCTTCACTCACATCAAAAGAATGCAAGATGAACAAGGTAAGTTATAAATTCAATTTGATTAGATATTGAATGGAAATTCTGTAATTCACCATTCTTAAAAAATATATTTGCTATTGAAATATTGTCGAGAAAACTTATTTTTATTCCCCATATACATTTTATTGTATATGGAGATGAACTTTCAGTTTCAGTCTACCAAATCCACTAACCAAGCTTTGGTCAGCCCCTGCTTTAGTAGAAGACACTTAGCCAAGATGTCATGCATTTGGTTGGGAAGCAAACTTCTTAACTACACAGCTATGCCTGCACATAAAGAAGTGATGAGCCCTGATTGTGGTGGGTGCCTGTGGAAGGGGTAGACCCTGGAAGACATGGGACAAAGTGATGAGAAAGGATCTTTGGGCGCTGAGCCTCACTGAGGAAATGACAAAAGACTGGGAGATGTGGTGATTTGCTGTACTTGATAAGATGTGTCAAGCTAAGTAAAATTGCAACCTTCCACACATACAGGCTTGTTCTTTCAGGTGTTGGTGCCACTTAAAAAGTACCTATGCTGGTGGCACATAAAAAGCACCCAGCACACTGTTAAGTGGTTGGTATGAGGGAGGGCATCCAGCCATAGAAACCATGCCTCAACAGACAGTTGAAGTCTGGACAGCTCCCAGCTAGCCATCACCTTATCAAACCATCCAACCCATGCCAGCATGGAAAGCAGACATTAAATGATGATGATGGTGCTCAAAAACTTGACAATAGCAGGTATTTTGTATCAGATTAGTTTTTTGGTTTTTTTTTTCTGAAAGCAGAGACCAACTTACAAAATTGTCACTACTTACCCATTGCCTGTTGTTGACTTGTTATCATTTGGTTTATATCTTATTCTTATTCCTGTCTTTTTTTTTTATGTATATATTTCAGGCCCTGCAATTCCCATGGACCCTTATGAAGCAGCTCAGGCTGTTTTCCCATCAATGGCTCGTGCTTTACAAAAATATCTCCGCGTCACACGTCAACAGCCACGTTACACTATGGAAGCTGTATTACAACATTTAGCTACATGTATCAGCCATGATGTCAGTCCAAAAGCCTTTGTGGAGAAGTACCTCACTCAAGGGGCAGTGATCATGAACGAGAAGGATTATAAGGGGCTTGAGAAGTGGGTCCTTGTTTGTGATCATTTGTTGACTAGAGAAATAGAACATGGGATTGTGTTTCAACTTCGGCAAGGAGAGCTCTCATTACTTTGTTCGGTTCATAAGTTGCCACATTTTAGTTTGACTGAAGAAGTCATTGATCCAAAACATAACAAATTTGTATTACGTCTTAATTCTGAGACATCCGTTTAAATGTTAAAGAACTAAAAAAACACACATACAAAAAAGAAAAAAAACTAAACCTGACAATTGTGTTGTCTTTGACTACTGCTATTAATTACTAAATATCTGGGGTTTAAGCCACATTTCTTAGATTACTTTGCTATCATGGTATTATTCCTTCAAGGAAAAGAAACCATCTCCTCCCCCCACCACACACACACACCTATTTCAAATTAAGAAAAAGTATAATTTCTCCATTTACAAATTAAGCTAAACATCATATGATTCATTTCTGATTTATTTTGTTTTATATTCATTTATCTCACATTTTCAATAATTGGTTTTGTTATTGATGTATCTATGCTGTGTACATAGATATTGTTCATGCATTCGTATTCAGGTCTCTAATTCTGCCAACATTACACTCTAATCGTTTGGCACTGTAATTACAATGTTGTATGTCAGAAACTTGAAATACAATACTAGTGATTTAACCATTGTTCTTCCAACATGTTTTAGTATATATTCTTTTGTCCATGTCTGTCTGTCTGTGTGTGTGTTTGGTTTTAAAATGACGAAGTGAGGGTTTATATTTAGTAGTGTATCTCAATTTCTCAAACTTCTCATATGATGTGTGTGTGTATGTATATATATATATATATATATATATATATATATATATATATATATATATATATATATATATATATATATATATATATATATATATATATATATGTGTGTGTGTGTGTGTGTGTATATGTGGATACATAAAACATAAATTTTCTGATGCTGCTCCCTTTATAATTTCTCTTATTGTACCTTGAAAGGTGTGTAAATAGTATCCAACATTTCACTTGTATTTGCCATTCTGTGCTATGTGCTCCCTATGTATGTGTGTGTGTTGGTGTGTGTATACACTTCTTATATACTGAATACTTTTTCTTCTCATTGTAATTTGACAAATTTATATCTGTGTGTATGTGTGTGTGTGTACTTAGGTATGCTTGTGTATAGATGTTATGCAAATATGTTACATAAAATGTGGACAGTGAACTTATTTCTAATAAATTCCTAGTCTAGTTGTCTGCTGTTGTTTTTGTTTTTATTTCTAACTTTGATAGTCATCTACAACCTTTGTATTTATTTCTTTACATTTGCTTTTTGTTTCCTTAATTCTACATTAGAATGTAGAGCCATTTGCTGAGGTTACTAAGGAACACATAAAAACTACGTATATATATATAAGTATAAACAGGCTGTATGGCCTCAAGCTCACAAAGGATGATTATCAGATAAAGGAAAAAAGGAAAAAAACAAAACTCTGAATGAAGGGCAGATAACTACACTAGTATTAGAAATATAAAAATACTGTCCACATAAGATATATGCTCATGGGACTGATTCCAGTTTGATTGTATTCATTGTGAGTCCTAATAACATAGGAGTTTTTACTTTGGGATATGGGCTTCACCTCACACCTCCTGACCCTATACATATCTGTATGAATTAAAATAATCATAATCAATTGTAACAAACTGTTACATAAATTTTTTTAAGATATAGTTACTGTTTATTTTGATTATCATTAACCCTTCAGGCCAATTTCTGTTTATATCAATTCATATCTGAAACATGGTGAAACTTGAACAAGCGGTAATTCTACAATTATGGATGGATGCAAGTATTAATTACTCAACAATGTAAAGTTCACTGATGGCTACACATTTCTCCGCTATCGTTTTGCTTTACTATACAGAACTAATAGAGTACTGAGTTGACAACCCAGTAGCTGAAGTTGCCATTGAACCACTGCCGTACTCTGTGTGTGTGTTTCTTAAGTAGGAGGTGTGTGAGACACGAATGGTGTTTTGTATAATTCCCATTATATCACTTTACTGGGTGTTTTATTAATCATAATGCCTGTGTGTGTGTATGTATGGATGTATATATATATATATATATAGAGAGAGAGAAGAAAAGTATATCTATGTTTGAATGTATATATTTATATGTATGGGAATATATGTATGTGTTGTGCATGTATATAAATGCATACTTGTGTGTATGTATGCATAATTATCTATGTATGTGTGTTTATATATATGTGTATGTGTGTGCATGTATATATATATGTGTGTATATATATATGTATGTATATATATGTGGACACTAGTTCACGTCATTGTGTTTTTGTCTCCTTTGTTGAGATAGATTTTCATTTAATGTTTATGTAAATACCCTAGCATATTAAAACATACATTTATACTTACCCACACACACAAACATTTTTTTCTTGTATCCAAACCACCGATTCATTCATATGTAACAACAGAAGTTACAACCTGTGAATAATTAATTGCCATTGATAATAAATACCAAAAATTATGAAGTAAAGTTAATAACATTTAAAAAACCAATAACAATGATTTTCATTTTAGCATTTTGGTTTGGTTTGCCCAATTTCTTTTCTGTTTTTTCTTTCTTTCTGTTAACTGTGTGAATTGTCCTTGTTACAAATCTTCAGTTATATAGGAGTTCATTGTTATTTCGATAACAAATGCAACTTGCAGCAAAATTGAAGTCCATACAACTTTGCGATCAGATATAAATGCAGCAAGTTTATAGTTTTCCCACCTTTAATAACAACTGGTGCTAATTATAAAGCCAAATTAAGTAATAATTTAAACTCAACATCATTTCTTCAGATGAACATGCAAGTACACAGATGCCCCATATACTTAAATTATTCAATGTTTTTTATTTTTTGTAATGTTTTTGGAATTCTATTATTATTTTTTTTAAACATGTACAAATTTTATAATTTTCTTTTCCTTTTTACTTGAATTCTTAACTGTGTATTCATAAAAATATATGAAAAAAAATTCTCTATTATTGATTTATATTTTATTGAAAAGGGAATTATTTTTAGATAGATATTTTGCATATAATTCTTGGATAATATAAAATTCTTTATTTCCTATTCTGTATAAATTAGTTCCAAGTCTTGGTGTGTATTGTCAAATCAAATGTTAATACTTTGTATCTCAAATAGTGTTGTGAAAGTTTTAGGGTATTGTCTAAAGTTACAACCAATCTCTCTCTCTAGTCTGCTATAGAGTTCTTTCTCACAAAAAGTGTTAAGGAAGAGTGGTGATGGGTATTCAAAGCTCAACTGGCTGATGGAATTTAAATTTTTTTTTTTTTATCTTGAGCTGATATTCTTTATTCTTTTAATGTCTTAGTAATCCACATCTTGTCGGTTTTTTTTTTTACTATATTTGGCATATGTTCAATTATTCTCTTGTAAATGTATGAAAGTGTATTAATATCTTGACTTGCTGATAGAAGAATATATGCAAAACTTTCAGCATAGCCATTTTGAGGTTCACTAGGATTAAAAGAAATGTCAACTGAGGTCTAACTTCCTTTATGAAACTAAAATTTGAAAATTGTCATTAAAACAGCAATAGTCAGAATAAATTGCAATATTAAGTTTATCTGAGGAGGGTCATTATTCCTGTAATAAACACATGCACTAGTTCTACTTCACTTCTTTATTTGTCAATTGTTTATCCTTTTAACTAATTAAATAATCATTTGTTTGATTAATCATTCAGTCAATCAGATTTGTCAAAGTCCTTTTGTTGCCACTCGCAACCTCATATATTACGTGCCGTCTCAATTCCAGGTCTGCTTCAGGTTTATTATTTTAAACTAATATTTTCTGTTAAAATTACTAAGTACAGTAGAAAATTTTAGAATTTTTTTAGGAAATTGAAATTTTGTAAGTTTTAGAGTTCCAGTAAATTATCATGTTCCAAAAGTGCCCTTTTATTTGTTTATTATTATTATTAGTAATAAAATATATTTAAAAAAACTTAATTCTTCATATATAAACAGAAGTCATATATTAAGTAATATTTTGATTCTATATAGATGTGAACCCTATAAAATTGGCCGATATGGTGCTCAACTCCAACTTACATTGCAGAGACATGTTTATACCTTGAATTTTTTTGAAGTTGGTCAATCATTTGTTTACTTCTTATGTCCTGTATTTGTCCATTTCTTTTATACTAATTATTTGTTGCTTTTTTTATGTCCTTGATCAACTACTAGAAGTCAAAAAGCTTTGTTATTTTGCATAATTCAACAATTCAAATAAAATCTTCATTAAACACTGTTGCTTATTTTGAATTTCTTTCTTAGATATTCATTTTCAACTGTTGAAATCAAAAAATCAAACTTCTTTCTACAGGTATTTTTATTTTTTTGAAGACTCATCAAACATTTCAGTAAACTTCCGAGATATAACACTAGATCTTAAATCAAATACCAGCCATGCCACAAACCCAATGAAAACCTCAAATATATGAACATAAATAGTAACCACCCAGCTAGCATAACACACAAATTAGTGGAAAATATTTCAACCCATATCTCTAATCTCTGCTAATGAAAACATTTTAAAACTAAATACAGATTATTACAATTCAGCTCGAGAAAAATTGGGGCATAGGAAAAAATTAAAATTTTGTAAGACAGTGTGGATAAACATAATACAGCTCAAATTAACTCAAGAACCAACGATAATAATAGGATAATTAATTTTGATAACAAAACTAAATACCATGGAAATAAAACTGAAGTTGATGGGGAAAATTAGATATAAAGATATGGTAAATGATTATAATAAACATATAAATAAAAAACTATAACCATAACGAGAGACTGATGTCTAAGCACAACAATCTAACGAATGATAACAACATTCTAATAACATAAAGAGTTATAAGAACGACTTTAACACCCAACCTAAATCAATTAATTTACAATTAGCTAGTTGTTTTATCTCTCAGACTATTGCTTGCATTTATTTCAAAACACCTCAATTTCAGTTTTCACTGACAAATTAAAATAATTGTAAGAGACGAAGTTGGATTCACTGAATCCCAAAAAATAAATAAAGAAAATACTTAGGACAAGTAGCTTTATTTTGCTGTGTGTTTAATTATAAGGGATATGTTACAATGAAATATCTCATAAAATTTAATGAACAACAAAACACAATTCATTTTTGCATAAATTACAAAGTATATTTTACAATTTTAACAAAAGATAAACAAAACAAAACAAAACAAAACAAAATTCCATTGCATGAAACATTGAAATATTTATGGAAATTGAATAATTTCTCTCTTGATTTTTACCCTGAATAATCAAGTCAGTATCTTTAGTTTATTTAAGAATGTCTGAAGCACATTGCAATATTTTAGTCATATACTACTTAAATATTATATCATAGAAACTTTCTATACAATCTTAAGACCATTTCAAATGTGTTTCGAGAGGTATTTGAACTGGTAAGATCCTTTCACTGCAGTTTGTCAGGGACAAAAAAAAAAAAAGCACACATGACTAACTGCTGTGAAAAGTATTTACAGATTTAAATAACTATCAAACACAATTTTGTATAATTTCACTGCTTCATGCAGCTACTTGTGTATAGAAGCTTTCTATTTTATAAAAATGCTATTAAAAGACATTGTAGAAAGAAAATAGTTAATTAATATTATATATTATCAGAAGGAAATCAAACTCTGGTCACAGTGTCACATGATAGTCTGATAGACATCTTATAATTAGCACTGATCCAGGGTTTGTTTCTCCTTATAGAAAAATAATTAACCATAAAATGACTATATACTGAAAATAGATGGAAGTTGCAGCTGAAAGCCAAACTATAGAAATTTCTTTTTTCACAAACTTGTAATGTTCTTTGGCATTAAAAAATAAACTAAATATTGGAAAAAAGAGTGCCTTTGTAAGTGTAACCATGTTTATATGGAAGTTCTGTAATCACTCAAAGCAGAGAACTGGATAAGATTTGATTGCTGCTTTCAGTGTTTAACAGCTGGAAAAAAAAAAAAAAAGATTACACAGACATTTCTTGGTCCAGTTTAATAATTTCCAGTTAAAGGAATGGTTAAAATATAAATATCACAGTAGGTGTATGAACTGAATTAAATGTACACTGCCTTCTCAAAATATTATAAAAGAATGTAAATATATGGAGGCATAATTGCAATCAGACAGAAAGCTATCATTCAAAAATTTTTTTTTTTTTTAATCACCAAAGTAAGCATTTATTGATAAGAGAAAAATGGTTATCAACAATATAATCTAGGTTCCTTCCCGTAATAGTTAGGAACCACAGCACAGAGATTTTAAGTGAGCGAATGTGTGTGTGTAAGGACCAGGCAAAAAAAATTCCATACTGCAAGTTTGTACAGCTTCCATAGGCTTTTGAAGGTTATTGTATGCATATTACAAACTACCACTTTTGCTATGTTTTGAGTAATATGCCATGATTGAGTAAAAAAAAAAAAGTCAGCAAACATCTAAATTAATGCATTTAATAGAAAAAAGTTTATCTTCATTGGGAATATCTCCTATGCTTTTACTTTTTATTTGTTTCATTTACTGGACTGCGGCCATGCTGGTGCACTGCCTTGAAGGGTTTAGTCAAACAAATCGACCCCTGGACTTATTTTTTTTAAGTTAAGGGTACTTATTCTATTGGTCTCTTTTGTCAAACCATTAAGTTACAAGGACGTAAACAAACCAACACTGGTTGTCAAGTGGTGCTGGGGATACAAAACACAAAGGCACATGCACATATATATATATGTATATATGATGGGCTTCCATGCAGTTTCTGCCTACTAAATTCACTCACAAGAGTCATTGGTCAGCCTAGAGATGTAGTAGAACACACTTGCCCAAGGTACTGCACAGGAGGACTGAACCGAAAACCACGTGGTTGCAAAGTGAGTTCCTTAACCACACTTTATCAAACAATTTTCCTACAAGAACTGGGTTGTTAAAAAAAAAACCTTCAGTTTTTAGGACCACTGAAATATTTGTCCCAGGAGAGCAATTTATTAATTATACAGAGATGGCAGGAATAATACAAAAGAAAAATCCATAAGTAATTAATATTTGCTTCAAATTTTGACATAAGGCCAGCAATTCTAGGGAGGGGTTAAGCTGATTACATCAACCCCCAGTGCTCAACAGGTACTTATTTCATCAAACGCAAAAAGATGAAAGGCAAAGTCGACCTCGGTGGAATTTGAACTCATAATGTAAAGATTAACAAAATGCCACTAAATATTTTCCCCAGTGTGCTAACAATTCTGTCAGTCCCCCATCTTATAACAAATTAATATTAAATTTCATATGATTTAAATACTTTAGCTATACAGATTTGTTGGTATGGTTTTTAGTTTGGTTTTAAATCGTTTATAGTAAATATTCTCTGTTTTACTTTCCAATCCTTTATTTTTTTGGAGTAGAAAATTGTCTCCAGTTAGTTCTTTACTTTGTTTCAGCCATCAGGACTAAGGCCACACTAAAGCACTGTTTTCACAGATTGTATTAGTCAAAAAGAAAAAATTAAATTGACATCAACAGAGCTTATCTTTGTACCATTCCACATCATTGATATTTTTACCCAATATTTTGAATTTTTAACTCCTAAATCATATAGTTCATATTCTTTATCTCAGCATCATTTTCAACTAATTTGACTGAAAATAATAAATGTTTTGGTTGAAGTCATAGGCCAAGTAATGAGGGCAATAGAGCCATAAATCTCAACATTTATATTCCAAATGAAAATTAAGAACTAGCCATCAATAAAGAATATCTGTAATTAATGGAGCTAAATTAGCACTAGGATCAATACTGAAATTCAGGCAATCATTTATTGAGGTTCTTTTCTTAACCCCTTTCCTTTTCTTGTTCTTAATTTGAAACCTAACAATAAAAATCAAGAATGGCTGTATTTAACATCTGCAAAATCAATAGAAGAACTGCAATGATTAATCAATAACAGATTGTCACAATTTGGCCCCAAGTGTGAAATTCAATATACTCTGCAAGGAATATGACCTATACAGGTTATAACAACATGTCTGGCAAACTAAAAATGAGTTGTCATGTCTCGTAGCAGTGTATTACAAATATTACTAAATGTAATAGATATATTCTGTGAATTATGAAACAGTTACAGATAGGTTAGAAGTTGAGGAATTTAATAGAGGAAAGTAATGTCAAAACCAAATATGAGCAGCATTTATTTATTATTTTTTTGAGAAGCTGGCTGCAAAGAGACAGGGCTCATTATCAGGCGGATCACACTACTAAAATAAATTCAAGATAATTGTCTTGTTAGGTGTGCCATTCAGAAAGTTCCATGGGCTGTGATTTGCCCATGACTGGTATAAACCATGACAATGAAAGACCTGCAAGGAAGTTAAGTTCAAAAAGCCACATACACATACCTATCTGCCTACATGTCTATCTATTGAATAGTTACAGGATTCATTAGAATCTAGGCATATCGCAAGTGGGATGCCCAGTACTGGCTGGGTACCATAACATTAAGTTCACAGTAAAGGAAAACAACCATTAGGCGTCATTTGTTGGTAGTATACTGCATATATATATATATATATATATATATATATATATATATATAAGTCACATTATATGAATTCAACTAATCTGGTGGTACTCATAAAAAAAAGTTGCTTAATGTACCATTCTACAAAACAAATAGAATATACAGTAAAACATATAAATAAAGAGAGAAATATACTATGATAAAATTTATTTTACCATTGGATATTCTTATTTAACAATTGTTTCGCAGCTTAATAAACATGTATAAATAATTTATTTTATTATATTTTATAATTAATAAATTACATGTCTACATTTATATGCAATTTTTAAGCTGTGAAACAATTGTTGTTAAATAAGAATATTGAATGGTAAAATAAATTTTATTAGAATATTTTTCTCTTTATTTATAATTATATATAGGTACCAAATCCAATATAAATCATAGATCCTACCCAGGGTTGGTTCTGTCTATCTATCTATCTATACATATATATGTAAGAAGTGCTATTTAGTGGATTAGAATATATGCTGTATTTGCAAATTTGATAATTTCGGAAGAGGAGTTGTAGTTTCCCTTTGTTGCTTGTGAAAAATGAATAAGAATTAAATCAGTAAAAATATTAAGCAAAAGAAAATATAAATTAGAGAGATCAGAGCAAAATTAAGTGAGTAGGGATTTTATAATGAAAGATTGAGACAGATATAGCCAATTTAATACTGATAAACATGGATGAATAATGAATAATTTTATAAATATATTAGTTTATCCTTTGGCTAGGTTTCAAGCTTGTGTACTTTAAAAAGAGAAAATGATGTAGGGTCATGTTGATGCCTTTCTCTGAGTGAGATTCGAAACAAGAATGTAATGATGACATACAAGAGCTTATCTCTTGTTCTAAAGCACTCACCACAAGTTTTATATAACATAATGAATAAGAATAATATAAGTTTCATTAATTGACAGTATTGTTAGTATTATTATTTCTTTTTTATATTTGTATGACATGTGGGATAATATGACAGTCATAAGAGAATTTGTGAATAAATATATGATAATTCCAACTGGAAATAATTTGAGGAAACTAGGTAATAGATAATATTGGTATCAAATTTTGGCACAAGGCCAGCAATTTCAAGGGAGGAGCTAAGTTGATTACATTGACCCCAGTATTCAAATGGTACTTATTTTATCAACCCCAAAAGGATGAAAGGCAAAGTCAACCCCAGCAGAATTTGAACTCAGAATGTAAAAATGGACGAAAGGCTGCAAAGCATTTTGCTTAGTGTGCTAACAAATCTGCCAGCTCGCCCCCTTAAATAATAGATAATATTCCTTTCTACTAAAGGTACAAAGCCTGAAATTTGGGGGGGAGGGGACAAATCAATTACATCAACGCCAGCCAGTGCTCAACTGATACTCATTTTATCGACCCCCAAAAGGATGAAAGGCAAAGTCAGCCTCAACAGCATTTGAACTCAGAATGTAAAGATGGACAAAATGCCACAAAGCATTTCGCCCAGCATGCTACCAACTCTGCCAGCTTGCCACCAAAGATAATATTATTAACTGTGACTTTATAATGAATTTGCCTCTCAGTATTGAGTCCCTCCTCCTTCATCAGTAAATATCCTGTTGTTATTCTGAGGCTTGCTTTAAAATATTTCTTTCTACTATAGGTACAAGGCCTGAAATTTTGGGGGAGAAGCTAGTCGATTACATCATCCCCAGTGCTCAACTGGTACTTATTTTATCAACCCCTAAAAGGATGAAAGGTAAAGTTGACCTCAGCGAAATTTGAAATCAGAATACAATGAATCAGTAGAAATACTGCAAAGCATTTTGTTTCCAACAGGTTAATGATTCTGTTAGCTAGCCACCTTCTTGCTTTCAAGTAATAACCTCAATTGAGCATTTAATATTGGTATCACATTTTGGCACAAGGCCAGCGACTTCAGGGAAGGGGGTCAGTCAATTATATTGACCCCAGTGTTCAACTGGTACTTATTTTATTAATCCCCAAAAGATGAAAGGCAAAGTCAAGTTTAGCATTTAATATTATCAACATATATTATTTATATGAAGAAATATGTTTTTAACGATTTTTAATTTTATCTGAGAGAGAGAGAGAGAGAGAGAGAGATTGTATTGTAATTTTAGCTGGTATTTTAGCTTTTTCTTTCAAGTAATTATGAAAGAAAACAAATACAGTAAATATTTCTATTGTCAATTTCAACTTCTCAGTTTCCAATTTCAATATATATATGAAAAGAAGAGGAAGACTTTTTCTTTAAAGAAAATTCAGTTAAAATTATTCCCAAATATAAGAATACAAGATAATGAAATATAAGTAGGCAAAGGAATATCTATGGTGATCCAAACAAAATCAAGAAAATAGGGGCTTTTATAAGAAAAGACTGAGATAAATAGAGTCGTTCATTCCCTTTGCCAATTTAAATACCGATATCAGAAGTTTACATAGAAAAGAGCAGTGAAAATAAAACATTAACACTTACTTAGTAGGATAGGAATATAAAACATATTCTTTGAAAGATATTTCTAGCATATCTGCTAGGCACAAATATATTTTATACAATAGAAATTATAAAAAGACTTGCTAAAATACAATGGGAGTTTCAATTCAAATTTCTTTCTGGTTTTTCACTTACAGTAAGAAGCTTTACAACAAATGGGGAAAACCAACATTCTACAATTGAAAACTTAACTTTTTTTTTCTCTTTTCCTTACAGCCAAAAGGATATCTTTTTTTGCAGTTGGACTGGTGGCCATCTGAACTTTACTTCTCCTTCTCCTTCTAAAAGCTTCACAGAATCATTTCCAATGATATTAAGAACAATTTTAGAAATGAAGAAGGTAGAGGAATTTTGTGTACTATTATATAGATTGAAACTGGATGACGTATGTGAATATCAGCTTGTGCAGCAACAAATATAACAAAATAAATCTTTTATACAACAAATACAAATTATTTTGTCTATAAAAAGCTTTGATCAGATACAATATCTACTCTACAGAGTAGACTTTGGTGACTAGTGAACTAGCTCCGGCTAGTTAAAGCCACGAAAATTACCTAAACATAACTGTCAACTGTCAACTTTGAGCATAGATTACATTATAAATAGTGAGTTTGTATTTGTATATGTATTACATATATATTTGTGTGTGTGTATCAAAGAATGATGCTTTCCCTTGATGTCTCATTTTAAATATTTCTAAATATTTTTCATATTATATACTCTATAAAATAGAAATCTATTCAGTTTTCTTCTCTGTCACCCAAGCAACGATCTTGCCTTCCCAACCAGGCAGGATGTCTTTGCCATTGAACAGCTGAAATTAAGAAAAAACAGATATCATTAACTATACTTCAATGAAAAATATATTTTATTTCAAAAGAAAAAAAAATTCTCAAAAGATAATAAAATAAATAAATAGATAAAAGTCACTTGAATATAGAAAAATTAATATGTATTAAACTATTTTACTTGGATAATAGGAGCAGGCATAGCTATATGGTTAAGAAGCTTGCTTCCCAATCATATGGTTTTTGGTTCAGTTCCACTGTGGGACACCTTGTATAAAGTGTCTTCCACTATAGCCCAGAGCTGACCAGTACAGGTAGCAAGTATGTAATAAGATTTATAGCTTAGATAAGAGGAGACTAGAAACTTATGTAATAATACCAAACTTTATAATAACACTGTTTAAATTCATACCTCTTCTTTAACTGTTCCAAACTCAGGATCTAGTGCTTTGAACTGAAATCGGTAGCCTTCAGACTTTTGAATTCGATTTTGGAGATCTTTTAAGGTAATTTCCCCTAATCTGAAACACAAAGATATTAAACTATAAAAGCTTCAAAAAATATATCTAGCTCATAATTAGAAACAACTGAAGACCATCAAGTGTTTATTTATATTTAGTCGCATATTTGATGGCATATAAAGATGTATTTTGTTGTGTCTAAGGAGAGTCATTATGCCAATATAATTAACATACACACACTGGTTCAATTCCACTCACTTATTATTAGTTAATTGGTTAAATGTCCGATTGTTTTGTTTTTGTTTTTCAAAGCTCTTTCGTTGCTTCTTGCAACCTTTTCAATGACTATTGACTGAGAAAGAGCTTTGACAAACAAAAACAAAACAATCAAATATTTAACCAATTGACTAATAATAAATGAGTAGAATTGAACCAGTGTGTGTGTTAATTATATTGGCATAAATGACTCTTCCTGGACACAAAACAAAATTTGTTTCAACACACAAATTCACATAAAGAATCTTGCAAACAAGATACAAAACAAAGATATATTTATTTTCTCCCCCCAACACACACCAAATTTCTCAAAACACTCAACCCTGGTTCTATATATGAAGTCAGCCCTATGTGACACACTTTAATGTACTAAAATCTTTTTATTTCTGAATATGCGCTGCTGAAATTGGGTGTATCTGATATGCTTAGGTGTCTTTTATGCCAACAAATATGGTAATTACTTTTAAAACAATCAAGTTTGAATATTGAAGAAATGAGACTAAATACTTCACCTTTTTGGAACTGTTATCATATGTGATGTTTCTGAATTATCCAAATAATAAAGCACTTTAGTTTCTAATTGCTTTATAGAAGCTGCAAAGTAAATCAAAGATACGTAAATGTTTGAATGTGATTTTCTGTGATTCTACAACTAGTAAATTATTTGAAAATGCTAGTAGAGAGTTGCTTACATTAAAAGATACCTTCAAAGACACAAGTAAATACTCAAGCAGTTCTTACAATTTTAGTTGGATTGGATTAAGCTATCATCATCATCATATAACGTCCATTTTTCCATGCTTGCATGGAATTTGTTGAGGCAGATTTTCTATGGCCAGATGCCCCTCTGGTTGCCAACCTTCACCTGTTTCCACACAAGGTAAATAATTCCTCATGTCTGGACATGTTTTCACTGATGACTGGAAATGAACAACATTACTTCTATGACATGATGCTCATTTTTAACCATCATATGATGTCAAGATAAGAGTACACATAAACATACATATATAATGGGCTTCTTTCAGTTTCCATCAACCAAATCTACTCACAAGACTTTCACCCACCTGGGGCTGTAGTAAATTTGCTGAAGGTGTTGCACAGTGGTACTGAACCCAACACTACAGTCTGGAAGCCAGCTTCTTAACCACACAACCACACCTATGCTTAATTTTTTTAAATTCCTTTTTGGGTGGGGTTTATAATTAGGAGGGAAGGTAGTGTCTATGGCTTTTACTGGGCTTCTGAGATTGGTGAGAGGAAGAAATCAAAGAACAAGCCAAGTGGTGGCATTAAACCAGGAGATAGATTAAGTCTACTATCCAAGCAGGCCATGGAAGGATTTGAACTCAGAACATAAAACGTCAGAACAAATACCTCAAAGCATTTGGTCTTACATTCTAACAGTTCCACCAATTCATCATTCCAGATTGGAAGTTTTTTTTTTTTTTATCAAACTCAAAAGGATGAAAAACAAAGCTGACCTTGGTATGAATTGAACTCAGAGTGCAGAAAACCAGAACAAGTACTGACAGGCATTTCATCCAACACTCAAACACAGTCATGGGCAACCTGCAGCCTGTAGGATTTCCTCAATGGCACATCATTACCTCGAATTATTTTAGTAGTCATCTATGTTTCATGCAAGCTACTTCATAAAAAAGGTTGCCCATGTCTACTCTAACAACTGCCAGTTATTTTTACATCTGTTATCAATTTTAATTTCCTTGCGACTATAATTAACATATCATATACTGAAGAAAATTAGTAATACATCAATGTTTCTACAAGTACTAATGCCACTATATTTCTCATCACTAATACAACACCACTCCAAATACAAAATACTTCTACAACTCTACTACAAATGACACTACTGCACCACTACTGCACTTCAGTTAACAGGACTTGCACTTTTTTTTTTTTTTACAAAAGATGCAACAAATAAAAGGAAAGAGAAATAAAGTAAGCAGTGCAGTGAGAAAAGACAGAATAAGCTACCATGAGATGAAAACTGGCAGGAAAAACAAGCAAAGTAGACTTTACACAGCAAAGACTAAATAAATTTAGTGTCATGGTGTGATGTAGTAACTGCAAGTGTGAACATTGGCTGCTTACTAGGAATGTTATTATATAAGTGTTGTTATGTTACAGATTAGTCTTTTAAAACAAATAAAAAGCCTAGGATGTGCTTTGTGTTAGAAATTATGGAGCTATGAGAAAGCTTCTAATAATGATGATTTTTAACATCAGTACAAAACTACATATTTTAGGGGAACTATGTATGACTTCTTAACACAAAGTTACCAAACCAGACCTAAAAAACATACATTAATATTCCAGTAAATATGTATTTTATAATTTTTTTAAATATTATATTAATTATAAATATATCTATTAATTATATAATATTGATTTCAAATTTTGACACAAGGCCAGTTATTTTGGGATAGGGGAGCAAAATAGAGAGCATTAGGTCTTAAAATATCTGGTTTCTTTTGCAGAGATTGTAACAAGTTTGTTGAGGAAGTCAGCTTCAGTGGACAGGTTGAGGAACGACTTTGAAGATTTCTTGCTGCCTTGTTTGGATAAGTATTCTTGGGCAGATATTTTCATGATTGTCTCATCTCTCTAACAACAATTATGAAATGAGACTAGTATCTTTCCAAATAAGACAAATATGATTAGATTGAGAAGAAACTGCTTTGAAGTTTTACAGTACATTTTCCCAGTTTCAGTACAATTACTATCTGCAAAAGACCCACTGCCAAAAAACTAAATAACCTTTTTCTTTGTTCTATACTTCATCATCATCATCGTTTAATGTTCTCCTTCCATGCTGGCATGGGCTGGACGGTTTGACAGGAGCTGGCCAGGAAGAAGCCTGCACCATTCTTCTGTGTCTGTTTTGGCATGGTTTTTTTTTACAGCTAGATGCCCTTCCAAATGCCAACGACTTTACAAAGTGGACTGGATGCTTTTTGAGTGGCACCAGCACTGGCAATGAACTTATTCCAGATTCATCATTATTGTCATCGTCATTCTAACATCCACTTTTTCAGGCTTCCATGAGTCAGACAGAAGCAAATTTTCTACATTCAGATGCCTTTCCTGTTGCCAACCTTCACTTGTTTCCAAGTATGGTAATATTTCCTCAGGGATGGACATATTTTCATGGAAATTTGATGACAAAGGACACCAGCTGTATGACAATGACATTCATTTACAGAAACCACACAATGTTAAGACAAGAAGACACTAACTCACATACTTACATAAACACACACACACATAAAAATAACAGGCTTCTTTCAGTTTCTGTCTTCCACTCATAAGGCTTTAGTCAGCCTGGGGCTGTAATAGAAGACACTTGCCCTAGGTGCCATGCAGTGAGACTGAATCCAAAACCAAGAGGCTGGGAATCAAGCATCTTAAACACAGTCACAAAAACAATTATTTACATCAGTCTTAACAACTTCGTTCCAATTACAGCTAATTCTACATAAGCGATTATCCAAAAATCAACTAATGACACTTCTTTATTCCTATTCTCGTTGCGTAATCCTACACATCCAAATCAACTCTACTGAAAGCTGATCCTCTTCAAGAAGTTTCTAATTACACTAAGGCACAAGCATAAAAGAAACAATACTTTCTGCAAATAGCAGTTATTCTGTTGTTGCTAGTTTAGTACATAAACAGTTTTGCTTCTCTAAATGATAGAAAGGAAGCAAGGGAGAGAAAGAGACAAACAGAGAAATAAAGACAGAGAAAGAGAGAGAGGTCAAATTGAACCTGAATTTGTTGCTGTGATAGTTGAAGTCATATAATTCCCTTGTGCATCTAAAAATAAAAATTAGGTTGTCTAAAACTCAGTAGAAAACCAGATTAATTTCTGTTATTTGTTTTCTAAAATTATCAATTATTAAATATTTAATCGATCATTTAATAAGATTAATTATTATTGTCTGAAATACACTTAATAACTTAACATATGTAAGTGTGTTGTTTTTAATGAAGATGAAAGTAAGGTTCTGATCTTATTGCGATGCATATTCCTTCAAAGGTTTCGTGGGACAAGAATTATTAACTCGAGAGGAAATATATCCCTTGTACAAAAGACTAAGTTATGCAAAAGTTCAGCAAAAAAAAAACAGAACTTTAAGGAAAGAAATCTCCAGGATTAATGTTTCTTTCTAATTTTGGCACAAGGCCAGTAACTTTGAGGGGTGAAGATGTTGATTGTATCAACCCCAGTAATCAACTGGTACTATATTGTATTGATCCTAAAAGGATGAAAAGCAAAATTAACCTTGGTGACATTTGAACTGAGAATGTAAAGAGCCAGATGAAATGCTATGAAGCATTTTGTCTAGTGCAGTAGTGATTCTGCTAGCTCACCACCAAAATATTCTCCAATTCTCTTCAATAGATATTGTCATATAGTTAGAATTAAGTAATTTGGTCAAGCAACATAAATGAAAATATTGATTTCAAATTTTGGCATAAGGCCAGCAATTTGTGGGGAAGGGATAACTCAATTACATTGACCCCAGCACTCAACTGGTACTTATTTTATCGACCCTGAAAGGATGAAAGGTAAAGTTGACCATGGTGGAATTTGAACTCAGAACATAAAGATGGATGAAATGCCACTAAACATTTTGCCCAGTGTATTAACAGTTCTGCCAGCTCACCGCCTTAACATAAATACCATTATCTAGAAACCAGCATATAAAAAATAAAATCAACTAAAAGAGAAAAATAGCTCTGAAACCCCTTAATAAATATGGAAAAAAAAAGGTGGGTGGAGTTAGTATTTTTCATGGATTTGAAGAAAATGTGAAAAATTCTCTGCAGTCAAGATAAAATAAAACATTTCTTTTCTAGAATCCTCTAATAATATTTAGAAATAATTAAACAGTGTCTTCTATCCAGTGAATATTGATAACAAACATTGGTTTCAAATTTTGGCACAAGGCCAGCAATTTCAAAAGGATGAAAGGTTAAGTCAACCTTGGTGGAATTTGAACACAGAATGTTAAGACAAATGAATAGCCACTAAGCATTTTGTCCAGCATGCTAATGATTCTGCCAGCTCACCACTTTAGTATGAATAATAATGAGAAGAAAAAAAACCTTGTTTCTGTTGAATGTTCCAACAACTTTACAGTTACATCTATGTCATCAGACATGAAGTCTTAGAAGCACTGTCTACTACTTGCTTGTTAATTAATTATAGTTTGATAAAGAAAAAGGATCATGACTAATTACCTTCTTTAAAATGGCTTGGCAGGACTGGCCTGCTCAACTTCAGTGTTGGAGACTGGAAAAGGAATAAGGCTATATTAAAGATTTAAATATCAATGTAAATTATAATAATAATAATAATAATAATAATAAAACACAACACTTAGATTGTCTGACTTATATGCAAAATGTTTGAAATTGTAAAGAATACAGTAAAGATGAGTATAATTTGTGAATTCATTTAAGTATGTTATATGATGTTTATTAGATGTTTGAAGTAATATGGAGTTGTATAATATTGCACGCATTTTTGCAAGATATAATTTAAGCAAAAAACAGTGACGTCATGTTCATGTCCTCTACAAACAATATATCATGTAGCTCTGCATCTTGTGAGGAGGACAAGTGGAATAAAAAGAAAAACAAGTAAGAACTATTGACAGGAAGCACACTGCTGTCACCACCATCACAATCATTATCATTCTCCACTACCACCACCACCATTATCATCATCCTCATTGTAATCATCATCATTATGTCAATGTCAATTTTTCCATGCTTGCATGGGTCAACATTTGATTATAAATAAATCTTTGTCTGAGCCAAGTTAACATGGAGAAATGAATGTAAAATATGAATAAAACAAATGAAAGAGTTAATTTGAAATAGTTTAGAAACAAGTCAAAAGAGAAAACAAACACATCTGGTTTTTTTTTCTCCTGTTACCTACGTTAAGGGTACACGTGTCTGTGGAGTGCTCAGCCACTTGCACGTTAATTTCACGAGCAGGCTGTTCCGTTGATTGGATCAACTGAAACCCTCGTTGTCGTAAGCGACGGAGGGCTATCAAGAGAAAGATGTGTGCAATAGGCTTCTTAAAGTTTCTGTCTACCAAATCTATTCACAAGGTTTTGGCCAGCCCAGAGCTATAGTATGTATGTTTTGGTTGGCCCAGAGCTACAGTATGTACATGTTTGAATTTAGCGATATCTAATTGTTTGATAAAGTTAACCAAGTTCACTTAATACCGAGTGCTTTCTAGATATCTGCCTGGATTTATTAATATCTTTTACTTCTTGTTGCACACAAACACACACATACATATACACACACGTGTGCATATACATTATAAGGAAAATACAAACCTGAGGGAGAATATCAATGCTGCCATAATGCATCTTCTCAATAAATGTAATGACATTTTGTTCAAGTTGATCCAAAGATGATAACTTTTCTTGGTCATTGTCATTGAAAGACAACCGGAGTTTTTCTATAGATCCCTGAATCATTTGAACATCAACCACAGAATCCTGAAATTAATTATTTAAAATTAATTATTGAAAATAAATTAATGTAAGTGTTTGGTCTGGTTTAAATGAAAGTGCTTTTTTCTCACTAATGAAACTTTTAGAGTGACAGGATGTCTAGACAGAATAATTATAATGACAGCAACGTCATCGTCATTGTCATCATTATCATGATAATTATTATATAATTGTTCAACATTTGATAGTTTGAGGTAAATTTCTACTGCATCACCTGCTATACCTCCGTGTTGCTGGGATGTGTGCAGCATTGCATGTCCTTTTCTGTTGTTGGGAGTATGCAAAACTCTTCCTGGTATTGTATTGTGTTTTTTTTTTATCTGGAGTGTAATGCAGTCTTTTGTTGTATTACTGCTTGTATTGTGTGTTGAGTGTGTAATGCATTGGTTATCTGGCTATTATTATTATTATTATTATTATTATTATTGTTCAGTAGTTTTATTTTTATAAAACTACTGTGCCTACAGAAGAAAGGATTATTAAGCTGGTGTATAGAACGTAATTAACATGAAATTTTGATAGATGATTTTAATTTTAGATTAGGATGGTAATGAGTACAAGACCTAAAATTGGCTATGTTCAAAGACAAAAACATATTATTCATCAGCCTAGCTGAAAATAGTCATTGCTTTCACTTCACACTTGAATTGTTAAGTTGAAGTGTCAAGTATCAACATAAACAATTTAACCTAACATCAAATACGTGTGATTGAAAGGTAATCATGAGAAACCAATAAGACAAAGCCTAATTGTATGTGTGTGTGTGTGTGTACACACACACACATGTACATACCAGGGTTGACCTAGGAAAGTTTTTTTTAGTTTGTAGAAGACAAGTAATTGCTCATGAATGCAAATCTTCCCTCTTCATGCCACTGATAGTGTCTAAAGAACATCATCAGCCACTGCTTTTGGTCTGATACGGTTTGGCATCAGTGTCATTGCAGACATTACTGACACACATCCAACCAACACCCCACCCCACCCCATCTCTGCATATTAAAAAGTAAACAAATAATGCTGGACTCACCTCTTTATCTTTCTTCATTGACTAGGGTAAAAAAAAAAAATGAAGAAGAATACTATTAGAGCAAAATAATTTAAAACAAAATGTCAATCAAATCTTGTAAATCAGATTTCATAAGTGTAATATTTATGAATATGAAAATCCAGAGTACCTTTGGAGAAAACAAAAATGTATAGAACAGTTGAAAACTAATGTAATCAAATGCAAATAAAACAATTAACTAATTCAATAATAAACTCATTAACTTCTACTTAAGTGCTTGTATCTATTAAATATATCCTATCTTTTACTTGTTTTAATCATTGAACTGCGGCTATGCTGGGGGTTACTGCCTTGAAGGGTTTTAGTGAAGCAGATTGACCCTATTGACTTATTTCAAGTCTGGTACTTATTCTAGCAGTCTCTTTTGCTGAACCACTAAGTAATTGGGATCATCATCATCCTCCAGTTATGTGACACTGGCATTGGCCACAACTACAGTAAGCATATATCGATGTGTGTGTCTCTGTGTCTGTGTTTGTCCCCCACCACTGTTGGACAACTAGTATTGGTGTGTTTACATCCCCATAACTTAGCAGTTCAGTAAAAAACAAAAAAGAGCAATAGAATAAAAATCACACTTAAGAAAAAAAAAAAACAAATACTGGGGTTGATTCGTTCAACTAAAAATTCTTCAAAGTGGTGTCCCAGAATGGCCACAGTCTAATGACTGATGTTGTTGTTGTTGGCACTCCGTCGCTTACGACGTCGAGGGTTCCAGTTGATCTGATCAACGGAACAGCCTGCTCATGAAATTAACGTGCAAGTGGCTGAGCACTCCACAGACACGTGTACCCTTAACGTAGTTCTCGGGGATATTCAGCGCGACACAGTGTGACAAAGCTGACCCGTTGAATTACAGGCACAACAGAAACAGGAAGTAAGAGTGAGAGAAAGTTGTGGTGAAATAGTACAGCAGGGTTCGCCACCATCCCCTGCTGGAGCCTCTTGGAGCTTTAGGTGTTTTCGCTCAATAAACACTCACAACGCCCGGTCTGGGAATCGAAACCGCGATCCTATGACTGCGAGTCCGCTGCCCTAACCACTGGGCCATTGCGCCTCCACAATGACTGATACAAGTAGAAGATAAAAGCTAAAATACGAGCTAACTTTTTGAAGTGATTAGATGTTAAGTGATCAAAAGTTACCTCTGTTCTTCGCATAGATTGAAGTTTTTGAAGACATCTAATGTGAAGCCAGCAGTTACGTCTCATCACATCTTTTTCTTCTAATAATTCAGGATTCATTTGAAACTGCAGATCTTCAATTACTTTATCTTTCTGGCTGACATCTCTCTGTTGACAGATCAAATTATAATTTCAGTTACAGGTTCAAACTTCTCAAGTGTTACAAAAAACAGAAAAACAGAAGACATCAAATATGAAATGTATTTGTATTCTCACCTTTAACTCAGTCAGTTGTTTGTCTTTTTCATTCAGTTTTTTAATCAGCATATTCTGTTGGAAGAGAAAAACCACACACAAATTATTGAAAATCGTCATCACCATCATTTAATGTTTGTTTTCCATGCTGGCGTGGATTGGATGACTTGACAGGAACTGGCAAGGCCAGGGGCCACACACACTGAATAACTGTAGATATTACTATTTTATATATATTTTAAATATTAAGATTTAAGCTGTGTTCCCACTGTTTAAAATAAATCATTTTTAATTGTGGGACTTGAAGTAGATAAAGCTATAAATAACAGAATGTAGAATATTGTTAAAGGCTGCCCATGGGACTTATATATTTATGCCAAACACAGCCTAAATCATATTTAAAATCTGTATAATGTAAAAATATCTAAGGTTAATTTGTTTTAGCTGTGAAATTACAATCAATGTATAAACATCCTAACGTTTTCCGAAGTAGAGAGAAAAATAACCAGGATTTTTTTTTTAGTCCGTTTCAGAGATTATTGACTCTTCTTCAGTGTAAGTGCATCCTTTATTTTTTTCAGTTATGAAGGAAAAGTACTTTAAATAGTTATAGAAAGCAGGAGCTAAACCAGAAGCAACAAAAATGGTTTCTCCTGATATGCATATAATACATTAACCAGATACATATTTAGCTAAAGAGTACATATTTATATTGAATACGGTTTATATCATTTCTAAAATATGCATATCATCATCATCATCATCGTTTAACGTCCGCTTTCCATGCTAGCATGGGTTGGACGATTTGACTGAGGACTGGTGAAACCGGATGGCAACACCAGGCTCCAGTCTGATTTGGCAGAGTTTCTACAGCTGGATGCCCTTCCTAATGCCAACCACTCAGAGAGTGTAGTGGGTGCTTTTACGTGTCACCCGCACGAAAACGGCCACGCTCGAAATGGTGTCTTTTATGTGCCACCCGCACAAGCCAGTCCAGGGGCACTGGCAACGATCTCGCTCGAAAATCCTACAGGAGCCAGTCAGGCGGTACTGGCAACGGCCACGCTCAAAATGGTGCATCTCATGTGCCACCCGCACAAGAACCAGTCCAGGGGCACTGGCAACGATCTTACTTGGCTTGCCGGGTCTTCTCACGCACAGCACATTTCATCTACAGTTATTTTATTTGGAACCCTTTTAATTGAGAAACTACAATTAATGTGTATCAACATTCTAATGTTCTCTATAAACAGAAAAGGAACTGGGAGAATTCTTAGATAAGATTTTAAACCTATAATCTACTTAGTAGTGTATTATGATAAAACAAAGTATTGTTGCCCTGCCAGCAATTAAATATATGTACCAGTTGCCAGGAATGTGTTTAATATGCAAATTGCTCTATCCAATTATGTTACACTGCTAGAGCTAGTGGATATCTATACAATGTGTCTGAGGAGAGTTGATGGGTTGGATGAAGGGCTGATGAAAGGACAATAATTCCTAAAATATGCATATACAATCATTACCTTCAATCACATTGTTTACAAAGACGTATTTGTTAACAAATCATCATAACTTACAGTGTTAGCTCTAAATTCTACAGAAAATCTACAGAGATGACATTAAAATTTATGTGTGTGTGTGTGTATATTATATATATATATATATATATATATATATATATATATATATAT